>NC_050522.1:4911903-4912129 GCF_002922805.2 Oryzias melastigma | reverse complement strand
CACCAGTGGCCCTCTGGAGGTCATTCTGTAGGGCACGAGCAGTGCTCAGCCTGTTCCGCCTTGAACAAAGGAGCAGGTATGGGTCCTGCTGAGGGGTTGAGGACCTTCTACGTCCCTGTCCAGCTCTCCCAGAATAAACACCAGTCTCCTGAAATCTCCTCCATGTTCTGGAGATTGTGCTGGGAGACACATTAAACCTTCTTGCTGCAGCACGTGTGGATGTACC
>NC_050522.1:4906142-4911501 GCF_002922805.2 Oryzias melastigma | reverse complement strand
ATATATATATATATACATGTATATAGATACACATTAATTCATTTTCTTGGCCGCGTTGTCCCTTTCGGGGTCGCGGGGGTGCCGAAGCCTAACGCCGGGGTCATACCGGAAGCGCCATGGAACAGAGTCCGCTTCCATTATGGCGTCGTTCAGACCAGGCGCGGAGCGTCGCAGAGGGTCCGCGTGGTGCTGTGGAACTTTTCGCGTCTGGTCTATTTTTTCCGCGAGGCGCGAGCGCTCCGCGTCAATACTGGCAGGAAGTTGCATCAAAATACATGAGAAATCCAGTTTATTTTCAAAATAGAACCAATTTTTTACAATAAAACGCAGCGATTGACAAATGTGATCATGTTTTCGTGTCTAAACAGACTGTAGAGATGAAAATATGCATACAATGTAATATGCATACAAGGTAATATTTTTAGTTTATTAATTTACCGAACCGAAACACGTGGGAGCGCGTGCGTGCACACAGACACACAACCAAACAGACAGACACGCACACGCGCGCACAAACAAATCAATGAAGTGGGCCGACTGCGGAGTTGGGGGGCAGGGTCTGTGTTAACAGGGGCAGAGACCATCTCCTTTTAGCAGAAACATGGGGTGAAGTCTTGGTTATTGACTTATTACCCATGATGGCAAAAAAAAAAAGCAATAGTTTTAACAGAAGCGCCTGTCGACCGTCGCGGAAAAATTCGTGTCTGGTGTGACCTAGAGCGAAGCGGACTCCGCGTGCACTCCGCTCCGTGCCGCTTTGTGGCGCTTCCGCGTCCAGTGTGACCCCAGCGTAACCTGGCTACCAATGGGCGAAGGCAGGGTGCACCCTGGATAGGTCGCCAGTCTGTCGCAGGAGATATACATACATATACGTATACAGTATATATATATATATATATATATATATATATATATATATATATATATACAATATGTAGGGCTGTGAATGTTAACATGCGCGATTAATCAAGCATAATTAATCTGTTAATAGTTATTAGTCACGCTCAGGCGTCCTGCCGTGCAGCTTTGAGATCAGAGTAATGAAACTATAATAAAATAAACTATATTAACTTTATTATTTAAATACACATATCTATATATCTATATCTATATGTACGTACTGTCCATATATAAATATATGTGTATACAAATACATATATCCATATACACATATATTTATATATGGACAGTACCTACTGTGTATATATAAATACATATATGTATATTCATTCATTCATTTTCCTGACCGCTTTGTCCCTTTCTGAGTCGCGGTGGTGCAGGGGCCTAACCCGGCCACTGATGGGCAAAGGCGGGGTTCACCTTGGACAGGTCGCCAGTCTGTCACAGGGCCTCAATCATACACCCATTCACACCTAGGGGCAATTTAGAGTCACCAATTAACCTATGAAGCATGTTTTTGGACGGTGGGAGGAAGCCGGAGTCCCCTGTGAAAACCCACACATACACGGGGAGAACATGCAAACTCCACACAGAAAAACACAGAAAACCGGGGCCTTCTTGCTGTGAGGCAAGAGCGCTAACCACTGCGCCACCGTGCAGCCCATATATATATATATATATATATATATATATATATATATATATATATATATATATATATATATATATATATAGTGAGACTGTTCCCAGTGGTCTTTAAACTGATTCTGCAGTTCTGAGCAAAATCAAAAACCTCTGTCATTTTTAAGACATTTTTTGCAGATTTGGATATTGGTTGCCTGATAATCAGATCACTATTCCACTAATTTGTAAAAAGAAGAGTGACACAGCCATGGTTTTGCCACATTTGGTAAAGCAATATTGTCATTTATTCTAATGTTTCCAATACACAGAAAATATATCAGTCCCTTATTTGTACAAAAATACCTGAACAGGTTACAATGCAGATCCAGGAGGCTGACAAACAAAGGGAAGAAAAGCACAACAGGGTAATAAGAGAAACAAAAAAAAAACATAAAAAATAACCACTTATAATTCACTCTCTTTCCCTGAAACATTTGTTTGACTTAAGCTTATGATGACTTCAACCCAACAACAAAAACACAAGCATCACTGGGAAGCCATCACAGATCTGTGATGTTAGAATGAACTTCCACTAAAATTTCCTTTCACAGTAACAGCTAAAAGGACAGATGCCAGATAAGGACTTGTTTGGAAAGAGGCACCTGTTGAAGAGTTAGTTAAAAAAAGATGGTTCTTTGAAACAGGACTTTACAAACATTAAGAATGGTATGATCATCCTCAGCTTATTGCAAGAAAAAAAAAAGGTATAAAGCAACTAAAGATCTCTCAGGATGCTGGGTGTCAAACCACTGCTGTGAGTGTGCAAAATTACAAAAATGTATTGGTATTCTTGAAGAAATGAAATAAAATTTTACACAAGAATATTCAAGGCAAGTCTTGGGGGTTTTAACAGTCTGTCGGCACATTAACCATGCTCAGACTTTGACATAAATCCAAAAAAAAAAACATGTTTAATTTAATACTGTGGTATCAAAGGTCAATTTTTGGCCAAAAAAAAAAAACACACAAATATTGAGAAAAAAATTAAATAATTCACTTAATTTCACACAGTATCATGAACAAAAGCATGATACCCATTCATAGTGATCTGTGACCTAAGTACAGTGTTAGATCTACTTCCTCTCCATAACTTCACACACAATTTTCTTGACATTTTTAAATTATTGGACTTGAGTAAAGGATTTCTTTACAGTACGGTGATTTAAAAAAAAAAAAAAAAAAAAAAAAAAGGGATCAATCTATACTAAGAAAAATAATCCAACACTTTTCTCCTCTCCATCAAAATAGGAAAAATGAATAAAGCAATCGTGTCATTAGTGCACACCAACACACATTAGCCACAAGGTCATAGCTTAAAGGCTGGATGCAGGCTGGAGGAAGGGGGGTTCAAGCATCAATCTATCCCTGGAGAGTGACCCGAGTCACCTTAAACATTCTTCTCACTGTTTTCCTACAGATTCTTATTGATGAAATTAAAATAACCATAAGATTCTTCACTTGTGTGGATTATTTGATAATATTGCAGCATCATTTATTGACAGTTCAGTCCATAAAAACCTTAGAATTCAACTACTTTAGGGAAGAGGACATTTTTAATTGATTTCAAAGTTTTGGGTGTTAAGCCCAAAATAAAAGCAAGAAAAACCAGAAAAAGAATACAATGTACTTCAGCATGCTACATTTCATTAAGAAAGTCTTCTGTCGTTTAAGTGGCTTTTTCCTGCTGTCAGCTACCAGTTGTTTTGTACTCGTCTTATGAGTTCGTATTTACCAGGTGGCAGCGCAGCATTCCCCCGGTAACTTTTGGAGGGCGAAAAGACCAGACGTGCAACAAAGCATAACATTCAACCCTGTGCCTCCCTTTGACCAGGTGATTGCTGCAGCTCAGATTTCCATACATGACTGTAAAAGCGTTACTTCGTTTATTATGATCTGTTTAGTAATATGCAGAATTGACCTCCGTCGACAAATCTTTTTTATAGTCACTACATTGTAACCATGAAAGAAGAAGTTCACATTCAAATAGAAATACTTTTTAACTGTTTGGCATTTTAGCTTATAACCCATTTTTTATGTTAATGTAATCTGAAATTCAGTTTGTTAAGACAATAGCTTATTAGAGTTCAGAAAAAAGTCCTTAAAGATTGTTCAGATTGCATTGATCGCAATGATTGGACAGACCTGGACACATGTTACCAACATAAACCAGGTTTCCAAACTAGACTGCACTTCATTTTCACTCAGTATTCTGAACAAAAACATAATCCCATAGTTATAGTGATCTAAATATTGTTCAAGTAGATTTCTTTTTATGTTTTGCCTTTTGGCTGCTCACCACCACAGAGAATCATCCGCCTCCTTCCAGATTTAAGTAGCTTTTAAGGAAGATAAATGCATCCTTTTCAGACATGGTTTGACTCTTTAATGTAAACGGAGTGGCAAGCGTTTCCTTACAAGCTGTCAACCCCAAACTCTTAATGGAATTAAAAATGCAAAGCTGAGTCTCCTTTCTTGTAACTTACAATTTAGCCAATATGCTTATTGTTTAGCTTATAGAACAGATGTCCCTTCACGGCTGAGATGACTGAACGTTTGGCGTTTAGATGCTCTCATTCAGCCAAAAAAAAAAAGAAAAAAGCCAGCAACATTAATATTATATGATATCTTTTATCAAATAAACTTTTGAATACAGCTGTATGGTTATGAAGCACCAGTGAAGCCTTGGCTTCTCTACGTTTGTGCTAAGGCCTCCAAAAACCCTTCGAGGTTTAAAAAATAACTCACAACCAACAAAACACAACAACAAGTGTTATTACTACAACACTATTCTGAACAACGGCTACATGCCAAGTTTGGGGTCCTAAACAAATCACCTAACCAGTTTTAATTAGTTAAAACTATGGGGAAAAACCTGCAGCTTTAACCCCTTAAGACCCGAGCTCCTTTGATATGCCTTTCTTATTCCACTAAAGAAATATTCTACTACAATTGAGTTTTTTTAAGCATGTTCCTGTAGATATTTACTCACAATGGGGAACAAATATAAAATAATTTAAGATTAAAACTGCATTTCTAAGTACAGTGTTCCTCCGTGTATTCGCGTTTTCACATATTCGCTGATTTTTTTCACGTGAGAAAAACTCAGACAACTCAAGATGCTTGTATGAAACTTTGGCATTTGAAAGAGACGCTGCGGTGCTGAAGTGAATCTCCACACCCGTCAGAAGCGGTGATGAAGAGCCCCCCCCCAAATGCCCCTGCATGGAGAAATGTCATCAGCTGACTCAGAAGCAGCCAAAAAAACAATCCTGACACGCTGAAGAAAATAATCACGAAAGAGAGTTATCATTTGGAGCAGGTGTTTATAATGGATGAAAGCAGACTAACACTTATTTGATGAAGGAGATTTGTTAGTTTTCTTAGCTCTTAAGCAAGAATCTGGCTTAAAACTGTATGGCTTCGATATCGCTTGCCATTTTTTTAGCTAAGCTAGTGTTAGCATGGGGTGGCAAGGAGCTTTAAGAGAGCAGGAGAGTAAACAAAGGAATGCTGGGATCAATGTAAGTTAACTTCTGCACAAACATTCCCGTCCCCAGAACCGAATTTATGATGGAATCCTGAAGAAATGTTGTCTTTAAAAACAATGCAGGCTTTTAATTTAAGCTAAAAACATTATAATCGTATTTAAAAGAGTACTGGGAACGATTTTACAATAGAAAAATATATAGTTGGAGTGGTACATTTTAATGGAGCCAAATCAGGGTCATAAATATATGAAACCCAAATAAAACATTTTGAAAAAAATATTGATGTT
>NC_050522.1:4897852-4905943 GCF_002922805.2 Oryzias melastigma | reverse complement strand
TGGCCCCGTTGTGATGTAATGTGGTGCTGCTAACACGAAGGACCAATCAGAATCGATGAGGGTGTGACTTCAGTCCTGGTGCGTTCACTGACTGAGAGAACTTGGATAATTATGGTCAGAAAATGTTTAGTCTGAAATATCATAGTCAAGTGTCGTTTTATCACGGACAAACTGCGCGTCCAAAATGCTGTTATAGCCCATTCAAATCGCCATCTTGTAGTGTTACATTCAGACATCGAAACCTCCTTTGAGATTTTGAGATTTTAAACTTAAAAAACAGAACATTTAAAGCTGAAAATAGTTACATTTATTTTAGAATAGCAAAAAGTTCTGGACGTTTTAGAGTTTTTTTAGCCACCAATATTTTTTTCGAAATGTTTCATTTCGGTTTCAAATATTTATGGCCCCAAAATAGCT
The DNA here is from genome assembly GCF_002922805.2 of Oryzias melastigma. NCBI lineage: Eukaryota > Metazoa > Chordata > Actinopteri > Beloniformes > Adrianichthyidae > Oryzias > Oryzias melastigma. The sequence goes on along the minus strand of NC_050522.1, from coordinate 4,905,526 downwards.
CTGTAGACTTTAAGCAGAATTACATTCTGTGGTAAAATAACTCAAAATGTGATGTCCAGGCATGTGGACGTCAGGTCTTAAGAGGTTAAAAACTCTCTCAGAATGTCTTTAATCTCATTGAAAAACTTGTTTTTTATGAATTTCTTCTTCTTAGAAAATAATTTAAATAATTTGAAAGAGCAGGTATAAAGTGGTGACAAAATGAGTAAATAGGATTACTTCTAACCCACCCATCCATCACACCAATCTTAGAGTTCCATCCATCTTCTAAACCCGTTTTCTCCCTTTCGGGGTCACAGGGGTTTAACAACAGAGCTAACCTGGCTACTCGTGGGATGACCCTGGACAGGTGGCCAGTCTGTCACAGGGCTCTTATAGAGTTCATTTAATTACATAATTTAATTAGCATAGTTAAAATAATTAAAGTGTTCATGTATTCTTGGTCTTTCAATACCCTCAAAAATTCCAAACAACTACTTTATGAGCATCTTAAAACCGTTTCTGTGAATCCATCTACGACGGTAGCGATTTTAGGTTGAGTAAAGCTCAGATAACAGTGCGGGGTCATGTTTCAAGTCATTGGTTCTTCTTCCATACGTAATCTATCGGGAAAAGAGTGCTTCTGTTGCTTTCCAGAATGAAAGAGTGGTCAGAATCTGAACATGACATCTCCAACCCCAATCAGAATGAGCTCAAACAATCTAGGGTATTTGCTTTTTCTGAACAGATTTAGAGAAACATTCACAATGAAGTATAATCATTTTTGACTGAAGAAAGGGTTAGTCACTGAAATGGTGACAGCTTGGGGAGGTCCTCCTGCACGGGTCTTCCCGTGCGTTCTGAACGGCCCTGAATCACCAGCTGCTGATTGGCTTCCACGCCGACGTCATCCAAAGAGAGCACGCTCTGATAGAGGTGGAGGCTTCATTTAGCTAGAGAGCTGTCCACCCAGAAGTGCAAAACTAATTCTGCATTGAGTCAACAGTAATCAAAACAGCAATAAAATGACATCAAGTAATCAATTCTACAGGAGAGGCTCTTTACGGCCCTCCTGACACACATTCCTCTGTCCTCTCAGCAAACCCTCGGATTAGTTCTGCTCAAGTCTTTGCCCTAAGCCGCCTCTTTTGGCTGCTCAGCTTTGATGGAGGTGGGATTGGGGATATACCACGCCGTAGCTGCAGCCTGACCCTCAGGATACAGCTAAGGCGCTACGTCAAGCCTGCTGGAAAGAAAAACGGGGAGTCAACTTATCTAGACTGGACTGCACAGGTTGAGAAACTCCCAAATGGAGAAGCTTCCCTCCGTCTCTGATGATCAATGAGGAGGTCAGGGTAGCATTCCCTGCTTGCTCATCAGTCCTTGAGGATGTGGGAAGGAAGTTTTGTTCAATCCAGAAGACCTGCAGCATTCCAGTTCTAATACCTTCCTGGTCTTCTGACTTCACATCAAGTCGATCAAATGCATGGGGACGGCTTGGCAAGCTGGAGAAAACCTCCAGCAGGTCCGGCTTCATCCCTGAAACACAGTGTAACATTTCTTCATCTCCCTAACCTCTCTGTGTTGGTGGGAGCAGAGGGGCGGGAAGGGAGTGCAAATCAAGAGAGGGGGAGTGTCACAAGGCCACGGCGGTGCAGGGGTGCTTGAGCTTGCAGGGAAGAACGCCCCTGTTGAGCTGGTAGAACTCCACCAGGTGGATCAGATCCGTGAACTTGGTGGCACCGTCATCGAGCGTGAAGAACATCTCACCGTCCTCCTCACACTGTGAACCAGAACGATGGAGGAAAAGCTGCAATCAGACGAGAAGACTAACACAGTTCCTGTGAATGAGCTAGTACTTTTAAGATTGTAACACAATCATGCTAACACACCAACAGAGGATTCAAATGCAGATCCTGACTTAATTTTGTCCATTTATTTGCCCAAAAAATGTTTCAGTATGTTAGCATTCATTAAAGAAACAAATATTAGTTAATATAAGTTTTTCCTTTAAATGGTGTCCATAAATTGTAGATTTCTTCCCAATCTTGATGTGTTTTGTGTGAGTGAAGGATCACACTTTCTGAATCTTAAAGGGTAACCAAACCCTACATTTTAAACCTTTTTTACCTCTATAAATGGGGGATTCAAAAGCCCTGTCACTGCCAAATTTTTTGACGAATTAAAATAAATTTGTTTAATTCTTGAAATTATAGTCAAAAACTGTTTGTGGGCTGCTCCCTACAGGTTGAATCGGGGTATTACAGTTGAATTTTGTGATTGGTCAAACCATGTAAGTCCTACATCATGATCTGCAGCTCCAGTGATGATCCAGCCCCCCACCCCTCTGACTGGATTTTCACATTTCGGCTGTGGGCGGAGTCAGCCTCCAACTTCCCTGTTTGGTTACACTTTAAACACGGCTTTTTATTAACAAGGTGGAGCCATCATGCTAACCACAGTTTTTTGTAGTCTTTTGTAGGTCTGTCAAATATTCAAATATACAGTATATACTTGTGTCTCATCTCTTGCTATTGAGATAAAATGTGGAGTAAAATATGTCAACGTATGTGTTCAGATATTAATAAGAAGTTTGTGGTCAATATGTTCCGAAAAGTGTGGGAGTAGAAAAGATTGAAGCATGTGGATGGATGAAAAGTGATTCAACTTTGGCTGAGAAAACTAGTTTTTGGCCCGTTTCCCATCCAACAGGGCCAACTGGACCCCATACGGTTTAAAAGTGGGCAGAAAATGTGGGCCCCAAATGGGTCCGTAGTTACCATGGCGACCCCACATGTGTTTGCACGATTAGCTTGAGTGGACACTCGGTGGGTAGGCTCGCTATGCTATCCAGACGCCTGGTGGACAGCAGAGTTCACTAGGTTGATACAGAGGAGCTCGATAGCTCAACACAGAAGAGCTCTCTACAGCAGAGCTTGCTAACTTGATATAGCGAAGCATGCTAGCTCGCTGTAGAGGAGCACGCTAGCTTTATCCAACGGAACTTGCTAGCTCAATACAGAGGAGCTTGCTCGCTTGCTACAGAGAGGTTTGCTAGCTCAATATAGAGAAACTCGCTAAGGCAGCGCGTGCTAGCTCAATACAGAGGAGCTCGCGGTAAAGGAGCTAGCTAGCTTGCTGTAGAGGAGCTTGTTAGCATGCTACAGTGGAGCTCACTGTCTCGCTACAGAAGATCTCACTAGCATACTACTAAGGAGCTATTAGCATGCTACAGTTGAGCTCGCTAGGATGCTACAGTGGAGCTTGCTAAATTGCTACACTGGAGCTGCTAGCATGTCACAGCGGAACTCGCTAGCTTGCTACAAAAGAGCTTACTAGCATGCTACAGAGGAGACGCTAGCTTGCTACAGAGGCTCTGCTAGCACGCCACAGCAGAGCATGCTACCTCGCTATAGAATATCACACTAGCATGCTTCAGAGGAGCCGCTAGCACACTACAGCGGATCTCGCTAGCACGCTGCACTGTCCGCTGGGCAGCTGTGGGCAAACACAGGTGAGACCACCACAGAAACTGCGGACAAACCCAATGGGGGCCCACGTTTTCACCTTTAAACCATATGGGGCCCACTTGGCCTTGCTGGCTGGGTTTCTTAACGTTAGCCGGCTCTTCTGCTGATGGGTCAGAAGGTTTGTAACAGTAAGTATGGACTCACCGGCAGGATCTGGAAGTGCTTGATCTTCTGGTTGTGGCACAATGTCAGCACAAAAGCTTTGGGGTTACTCTGACTGTCTCGTAACAGAAACAACCTAATGAAATAAAAAAAATATGATTACATGTACAAATTAAATAAGTGGATGAACCTCGTACAAGAAATGGATCAACTAAATTTAGCTTTTATAAGGTAGACTTTAGAAAAAGCAGAGATAATGTCTGAATTGTTTGGTGCAGCTGGTTTTATGAAACGTGAAACTTGTCAGGGATCAATTCTGAAACCAGATTTTTGGCAATTTAAAAGATTCGACTCAAAGTTTATGATAAAGAACCTAAAATATAAATGTAGCATCAAATTTAAAATTTTACATTTTGATTAAATCAAGATAGAAATAGATACATTAAATCTGAACATTTTTTAACGTAATTTTGTTGATGTATTCAATTATTTTGTTTGAAAACCTAACATGCCATGAACCTTGACAAACTTTTTTAACGAGTGAGACCTATTTACTAAATAAGCTTGCTAAATATGAAAGGTAAGGTGCAGAATTCAAACAGAATTTATTTCCACACTCAACTGATGAAGTTATTAGGACCCACTCCAATGAAACTGGTGTTTTTGACATGCTCTTGTGGCATTTTTCTATTGATGGAAGCAATCTTAAAATTACACTTTTTAATTGAAGTCATTGTATATCAGAAGGAGAAAAAAAGGTTGTTTAAAAACCTCGCAGGCCTTAAATATTTGCCAGTGGGGCTCCCTTGAACCTCTTACTTTTCCTTGTCTGAACTGGAATCTGGCTACGACTGGATGGCTCCGATATCGCTCACCACGTTTGTCGCACCGGCAATGTTTGGTTATATGTTAAAATGTTAGGTTTTTTAAAAAGCAGCCATTCAAAACCAGTAGTTCTACAATAAACAACTGTATAATAAACCAAACAATAAATCTTATAACTGCATTAAATATTGGCATATACAAGTGCACAGCAGATTACATCAAAGGACTGTTATATAATAACAGACTAAGTATGGAACTGGTCATCTGCTACATCCGCATTTTTGCAATTATGCTGTGGAATAATTTGTTAGTAGCTTTGTGGAAAATTATGCTGAATGTGGTTTATGTGTTACTACGAAAGCTGAAAACAGCCAGAACTCTTTTTTTAAACCGTTTTCTTGTGATAATGAGACGCACATCTCATTATCATAAGAAAACAAACTTTGTTTTCCCAACACTAGGGCTGGGTTGAAAAAAATCGATTATTGATTTAAATCGATTTACGCTTTATAGATCAATAATCGATTCCCAAAAGATATAAATCTATTTAGCACACAAGCTAAAGTCCGCTAACTTGATGCTAACGTTCAATAGAATTTCCCATAGAACAGCTAATGCTAACACTCTGTTGACCAAATAAATACGTTGCTGACTAAATGAACATCTTTATTTATTTACTAGTTTTTAAAGTAACTATTTGTGGTCTAAAACTTTGTTTTTTTTCCTTATACTGTTGTATTCTTCTTGAATAAAATGTACTTCTATAGCGCCATCGCCACCTAGTGTCCAAACTGAAACGTCCTCCAGGAGAAGCAGAACAATGTTTCCAATGTTAATGATCTGAACATTTTAGTTAGAACTTCTCCTTTAGAGAATCCATGTAACACTGGATGATATTAACAATCTCATTATTTCACTGATACATTTACAGTATGAGATTAATATAAATATATTCAAATTAAATAATAGATTTTTTATGTAGTTCTAATCAAATGTGTATAAATGTGTAAACTTAAAATTGAATTTAATTGAAGAATCAAATTAATTTGTTTCTGTAAATTATTATTTTTTTTAAACTCGTTCCTGGATATTATAACCGATACTCAGCCCTCCTCAACCCTTTACCAGTTTTAAGTCGTTATTTTATGGTCAACAACAAATACTGCAGAACAAAACACTCACCAAAAGTCATTTTTTTGCCTACTTTTTGATTTATTAGTGGATCTACCCTTAATTCCGTCTCATGCACCAGTCTCTCTTCCCTCTATTTCCTTAAAACCCTTCAACACACAGGTTGAGTGACAGAACCGACAGAACAGTGGACGTATGAGCATCTCTGCGTAGAGCTCTGGACATTAGTGGTTAGTGATAATGAGATCCAATATCTTGTTATCAGGAGGATAAGTAGGGCTGGCTGGTCATTTTCAGCTCCTGAAGCTTCTATCCTTTTTCATACTGTAAGTCTGAGTTAGCTAACGCACTCCAAACAAAGAATTTAACACATATTTTCATTTATTCGGCTATTCATAGCTTTTATTTTTTCACCCCTCTCTCCTAATCTAATTCTTTGAGAAAATGATTAGAGAATTCAAGTGTTACTAATGAGACTTAATTTAAGTGGTTGATGCTGGCAAATATTTAAGGTCCCAAAATATCCAACCCTTAAAGCATGAGTTTAAACCCTGTTTACATTTTTACATACACAAACATATGGCTTCCATTAATGAGTTTGGTAACTGAAGTTTGCAATGCCTTCAGTAGACCCAATATGTATATTATGCTACATTTGAATTTGCTTCTTGATGCTTGTAGTTTTTGATGGTTTTCAGTTTGTTTGCCGAGGTTTTTGACATGTTCTAATAACTACTGTCACTCTTTCAGTTTCAGGGAAAGTTCTTCAGTCTTCTACCATCTCCTCTTACCCGTCCACTTGACCTTGCTGTGCCATCATTTTGTGTGCCTCCTCTCTCATTGTACGACCGTGAAACCACACTTGTGTCTTGTGTATCACTGAAAAAGGAACATTTATCGATTTTCACATCAAAAGTAGTGTTTTTGATGATTTATCTGGTGAGTGACGTACCTTTGTTCAAGGAGGATGAATGCAAAGGGTTTGGGCTGCCCAGGATATTCAACCGCCCTCTTTTCTGGAAGAAAAAAATATGGATATTATAATTTTAGCCATCAGTAAACGTGTTTCCATTCACTATAAATTGCAGAAATTGGATTTTATCGAAAATAAATGTGTCAAATGGGAAGACAACAATTTTGAAAAAATGCACATTTATGGAAAAAAATATTGGAGGAGATGGTTTTTGAGGTGTATCGAAATTGACATGTTACACAAACTGCAATGGAATTAAATTAAAAGAGTCTCGCCCGCGTTCAGTGTGCAATTCACTACAGCATGAATGTTGACAGTCATCATGTGTCACACATTTAAAGGCCTCGTGCGGTGAAAATGGTGATTTTTCTTAAACTGCAATAAAACATTAGTATTTATGTCACAAATGAACCCCCGTATAATTATTTTGTCACCCGCGGCCCGTGCACTCTCTTCAAGCGTTCAAAGATAGCGCGGTCGCTCAGATTTTGGGTAGCCAGGTCATAGGTCGTGTGACGTCAGTACAGGAACATACAGCTAGATCCGCTAGTGTTGTGATGACTTTCTGGGCATGGAATTACTTAACATAATAGAATTTGGACTGCCGTGGATTTGGGGATTCGAACGGGATAATGGTGAATAGGAGTGTGGTATTTGGGTGCAGGAATGTGCCGAAGAAGGGGGTCTCCCTTCATGAATTTCCTGTTTCATTAAAGGAGAGGGGCGCTCATCACCTTCATCCAAAGAAATATCCTCTAAATCGTGGTCTACGTCGCTTCTCAAACCGTCCGCCATTGTTGTTACACTCTGGGATCCCTGAGGTGACGTCACGCGCAGCTCCCCCCCTTCACCACCTATCGCCCAAATTTAAAGCTGTGCACGACCATAAAATGATCAATAAAACCGCGCTGGATCATTTTAAGTGAATATTTTTATCAGATTCGTTTTCCAAGTTCCATTGACTTTCTAAATTTAAAAAAAAAATTTTGCCACTGCACGAGGCCTTTAAGGGCCAGGGTCCGTGCAGAGGAAGAGGAGACTTTGCCACGCGCATTTCAGTATCTACTAGTGCTGAAACAAATATTAGTCGACTAATCTGATCATAAACTGGATGTAAAGGTTGCATCTAAACCA
>NC_050522.1:4895260-4897800 GCF_002922805.2 Oryzias melastigma | reverse complement strand
AGGTCATGCACAAACTGGATGTAAAACACACATCTTAACCATATCTTAGCTTTAAACGAACTGAAAATTAGATATATACCATTGGATAAATGAAGATGCCAGTGCTGATAGCTGAAAATGCTGAAGTTGATAGCTGGAAATGCTGAATTTGATAGTTGAAAATGCTGAAGTTGATAGCTGAAAACGCTGAAGTTGATAGCTGAAAACGCTGAAGTTGATAGCTGGAAAAATTGAAGCTGATAGCTGAAAACACTGAAGCTAATAGCTGAAAATGCTGAAGCTAACAGCTAAAAACGCTGAAGCATATATCTGAAAACGCTGAAGCTGATAGCTGAAAATGCTGAAGTTGATAGCTGAAAATGTTGAAGCAGATATCTGAAAACGCTGAAGCTGATAGCTGAAAATGCTGAAGCTAATAGCTAAAAACGCTGAAGCAGATATCTGAAAAAGCTGAAGCTGATAGCTGAAAACACTAAAGCTAATAGCTGAAAATGCTGAAGTTGATAGCTGAAAATGCTGAAGTTGATAGTTGAAAATGCTGAAGCTGATAGCTGAAAATGTTGAAGCTAATAGCTGAAAACACTAAAGCTGATAGCTGAAAATGCTGAAGTTGATAGTTGAAAATGCTGAAGTTGATAGCTGAAAACGCTAAAGTTGATAGCTGAAAACACTGAAGCTGATAGCTGAAAACGCTGAAGCTAATAGCTGACAATGCTGAAGCTATTAGCTGAAAACGCTGAAGCTGATATCTGAAAACGCTGAAGCTGATAGCTGAAAACGCTGAAGTCGATAGCCTAAAACGCTGAAGCTGATAGCTGAAAACGCTGAAGTCGATAGCCTAAAATGCTGATAGCTGAAAACGCTGACGCTGAAAACACTGAAGCTGAAAGCCGGCTAAAATATTATCTAAATGGGAAATTAGCTTAAAAATTGAGAAAAGCCAAAGTTAGAAAAAATTGCTAGCATGTTGCTGAAATATTAGCTAAATCCAAAAATAGCCTAAAAAACTGAAAAAATACTAAATTAGCCAAAACAGCTAGCATGTAGCTGATATACAGTATTAGCGAAACTCCAAAATAGCCTTAAAGTCGCAATAAATGCCAAAATAGTCAAAAAAGCTAGCAGAATGCCATTATAACTTTCAACTGTACTACACTCCAACTCCATATAATATAAAGTAACGACTAATCGACTATTAAATTATTCGTTGACTATTTTAATAGTTGATTAGTTGTCGATTAGTCGATTAATCGTCGCAGCTCTAGAATGAAATGAGGGGAACTTTCCCAGCTCCAGGACACAGTAGTGACTGTGGGAGGAGCTTTTGGCAGTCAGACTTTTCTTTGTTTTTCAAAGCTTTAAATGTTTCCTTGTTGAGAACATGCAGTCTGGGTCTAAATTGGTGGTGCTGAGCGAGGAAGACTGGCATGTTTTCACTGAGATAAAAGAGTGAGAACCCGTGTGTTAATTTTACAGTTTTTCAGTTGCTGAAACATTAAACCCTTTTGTGTGAACCAAATGCTCAGTTCCCTGAACCCACTGATTGAGTCAATCACTCCTTTGGCAAAACCATAAGTTCTTCTCACATGCTTAGACACAACTTGCTAACACATTTTCATTGCGATGCACAGGGCTACATAACGGTGTGACTTTTGCTACAAAAATCAAACACAAAGAAAGCACAGATGTCACCACTTGAAGACAAGAACTCTCTGATGTGAGAGAACACACAGTGAGTCAGTTCAGAGAGCACTGTACATTATGTGTTCTATTTTTCTACGCAGTGGTTACTGTTCAATGCTTTTAAAAGCCAATTTAAAACCTCTTATACTGCTCAGCATTTTAACTGAATCTGTTTGTAATGACTTTTTTACTTGCTCTTGTCTTTTATGTCTTTTAGCTTGTGAGGTTTTGTATTTTATGTTTTTAATCTACAAAGCTTTGTCTTTTTTAACCTATTTAAGTATTTTTTATGCTTTTAACTTGTGAAGCACCTTGTGACTTTTGTCTATGAAATGTGCTATATAAATAAAACTTACTTACTTATGTTGTATCTCACTTCTGACTGACTCTGGGTACGATTTGACAACAAAGTTCAGTTTTGAGCACAGATTGAACTTTTTTGAGGAAACAGTTTGGTTTTACAAGTTTTGTGAATGTAGATGGAAAATTGGCTTTTGTGTTCACAGTTTAGAGAAAAGGAGAGCAGCTTTCAAGAAAAGTGTCTCAAAGGATTCACTATACTGTGGTCGTGTAGGCTTTTCCTTTCATATTTATTAATATTTTTCTAGTTTTAACAACTTTAGCACTTATTCATTTTGAATCCTAATTGTGCATCAGTGACTGATACCCTTTTTATCTAGTGAGAATTTCATTGTAATTTCCTGGTTTTAGTGACAAAATTTTGCACTTTTATGTATTATTTATCATTAGCTTTTTCATAAATTGTATTATCGGCTCTGAGCCCCTTCCTGTTTGCAATGGTGATGGACAGACTGACGGATGAGGTTAGACAGGAATCACCATGGACTATGATGTTT
>NC_050522.1:4892406-4893127 GCF_002922805.2 Oryzias melastigma | reverse complement strand
TAGATATACTGTATTACCTTTGATAATGCTAGTGTGAATGCTGTAAGCTGAATTTGTCCGCTGAAGATGCTAGTGGTAAGAGCTGAAGATGCTGAAATTGGTAGCTGAAAATGTTGAAGCTGATAGCTGAAAATGCTGAAGCTAATAGCTAAAAATGCTGAAGCTAATAGGCTAAAAATACTAAAGCTAATAGCTAAAAATACTGAAGCCAACAGCTGAAAATGCTGAAGCTAATAGCTAAAAATGCTGAAGCTAATAGCTGAAAACACTGAAGCTGATAGCCAGCTAAAATATCAGTTAAATGCAAAATTAGCCTAAAAACTGAAAAAAGCCCAAGTTAGCCAAAACAGCTAGCATGTAGCTGAATATTAGCTAAACTCCAAATTAGTCTAAAAAATCTCAGTAAATGTCAAAATAGTCCAAAAATCTAGCAGAATGCCATTAGAACTTTCAACTTTACTACACTCAGACTCCATATAATATAAAGTAACGACTAATCAACTATTAAATTAATCCTTTACTATCTTAATAGTCGATGAGTCGTCGATTAGTCGACTAATCGTGGCAGCCCTAAACTCTACGTTTTTAGTCTGAGCTTTTTCAAGAATCTGGTTTTATATCTGCTCCTAATTTGAATTGAAAAATACTCATAAACCCAGTTTTAATCGTAAATTACTTTATATACTACGAGAACAATGCTACAAGAACATGTTAAAAACAC
>NC_050522.1:4890677-4892306 GCF_002922805.2 Oryzias melastigma | reverse complement strand
CGCGAGTTTTGAACGATTCGTTCACGACTCGCACATCACTACTGTTAACAGATGTTTCTCCTTTTTTCTTTTGAAAATAACATTTATAAATCTTGCAAACTTTACATTTTAATGAACAATAAATAATTTAACCGTTTCAGATTATTTTTAGCAATGATGCTTACTAATGCTCACCTTTCAAAATTATAGATTACTTTTGATTGATCGTTTTACAATACTTAGTCTGAAAGTTAATTTTTAGACAAGGCTACATCCTCCCCTTTCTAAAAGGTTTAGATGTCCTCATCTAACTTTGATGTTTATACTTGGGTTTCAGCCTTTTCTTGGATTTGGAATGTTTCAAAGCTCTGTCTTTGGAACTAAGGTTATGCTGAATAACCATACCATGATGCACTATGGTTACAGGTTCCTCAGTTTGATTTATAAGTCAAACAAATAACAATAAATTTCTCTCGGTTTGACATCCTGAGTCTTGGAGTTGATATATCCGTTTCAGTGTCTGTGTTTTCTTCAATCATGTCCGGTTCTACATTTCGAATGTTCACTTTCATTTGTGTCAGCTTCTCTTTGTACGTTTTCTGGTTCAACCTCAAAAGAGGAATCCTCTGAATTTGTATTGTCTGAGGTAGGTATGTCCTATCTTTGCGCTGGTCTAGGGACTTGGTAATTTTGAAAAGATTCGCACGGGTACTCGTACTCAGAGTCTGAACAGGAGTTATTGTTGTCTGACTTAGAAGAACTTTCCTTTTGACGTCTCTGTCGTCTCGTGACAGGAGGTTCAATACATTCGGTTGTTGGTGTAGTTTCAGGCAGTCTAACAAGGTAACCAATTGGAAGGAGATGATCTCTATGCAGAGTTTTTACACTTCCTGGCCCTTGTTCAGGTTTAACTTTGTACACGGGCAGGTTGGCTAGCTTTTTGACTACCATATATGGTATTGGTTTCTATCTGTCTTGCAGTTTGTGTTTTCCAGTGAGGCCAACATTTCTTACAAGGACTCAATCTCCTTCCTGTAATGGTTGATCTCTCACACGCTGGTCATACCTGGACTTGTTTCTGAGATGTTTTTTGTTAGCACTTTCAGTGGCTAGATGGTACGCTCTCTTTAACTCTTTTTTCATCTTGTCAACTTATTGTAAGTGCAAAGTTTTTGCATTTTCATCAAATGATGCGCCAAAACAGGTGTCGACAGGCAATCTGGCGTTTTTGCCAAACATTAAAAAATAGGGTGAATACCTGGTGGATTCGTTTTACAGTACAGTTGTACTCGTGTACTAACTGACTAATGTACTGACTCCAGTTTTGTTTCTTCACACTTTCAAGCGTTCCGAGCATTGAAAGAAGTGTTCCGTTGAAACGTTCTGGTTGTGCATCTCCTTGTGGATGGTACGAAGATGTTCGAGATTTCCTGATGCCAAGCATGGAGAGTAAATCTTTTATGAGTCGTGCTTTCAAAATCTCTGCCTTGATCAGAATGTATTCTGGCAGGCAATCCATAATGAACAAAATAATTTTCCCACAGTACTTTTGCAACAGTGATAGACTTCTGATCTTTGGTGGGAAATGCCTGCACATAACGTGTAAAATGGTAAATGGTAAATGGTAAATGGCGTATACTTGTATAGCGC
>NC_050522.1:4851128-4890577 GCF_002922805.2 Oryzias melastigma | reverse complement strand
GACTCACATTCAGAAGGTCGTGGGTTCGAATCCCGCTCAAGAATAGTCCACATGAAATATTTGTTTTTACTTTTAAATTTTATTTTTACTTCAAAACTGTTCAATGCAGGTGCAAGAAATATTTTTAACACAGACAAATGCCTTTAGAAATAAATTATAGATCTTAGTACGCATAAAAAACAGGACACAACCTAATAACACAACCAAAAGAAACCTTAGTCTCAAATGTAAAAAGTAGGTAACACTTTATAAAAAGATTCCTCACTGAGCTTTTATTAATACAATAACAAACATTATTAATGTGTTCATAAGGTGTTAACAAGACTTTTATTAGCACAATAAGCAGAATAAGGTTTATTAACATACTTAGTAAGCTTCATTAATATCTAAAGGGAGACCATTGTCTACAAAGGTCATATTAATAAAATGCTTACAAGCTTGACAAATGTATTAACTATCTTTGTCAACATTATATCCAAGTGTTTTGCAGCACCTCATCTAAAGTGCTACCAAAAAGTAAAAAAGACTGAGCAGTTTCTATTGACCCCTCCTGAACCACTGGTGCATTGTGGACTCACTGCTATTCCAGTGGTGAAAAACAGACAATACATTGGAGGCGTTGGTTTTCTGCCAGAGAGGCTAAAGTCCCTCCTGGATTTGTGTCTACTGACACGATGGGTATTTCCTTCTTTAGTAGCGTTAAATTCCTCTCCTCCAACACAGATCCTGTCTTGCACATCATTCCTTTTGCAGCTTTGTAACTTCCATAGACAGATCTGGGTTTGTTTTGCTGTGAAATCCGTTTGTGTTTTAGTTTGTTTCATGCAGATTTAAAAGTTCTTTCAGGTTTTGCAGAACGTTTCTCACATAAGTCCTTGAATTTTTGCAAGTTGTGTCTCTGCTGTGAGTAAACCCAGCTCATCTGTCCATGCGTGACACAAGGCAGTATTTGCCTGCTCTTTCTGATCCCAAATGTCGGCCTGTTAAGGGTTTTGTAAAGTTTTAACCATTTCTAAAGCTTTGCCTCCTCTTGTTCCAGCAGTTTTGTGAAGCCGCTGTCTGACAGCAGTTTCCTGTTGGAACTAACCAAACTCTGTTTTATGATCTGCTTCCAGAATTGCTGCTGAAGAATGTGCAGATCTTTCATTGGTCAGGTTCTAGTTTCAGCTCCTCTGGTTACCAAAGTTTAGATGTGATAACAGTCATTTCCTCTTGGAGACAGCTGATGTTTGTACCACGTTATTAAGGGACTGCAATTTCTGGAGTGTGGTTTGTGTTGTGCTGTGATGAATAGTGGCACAGCCTTTTAGTAGCGTTTAGACAAATTGAAGAAAAGTCATTAGAGAAAATGAGAAAATCTTCCTTTTTTTTCTGCAAAACCAGATTAAACGTTGATAAAACCCTCTGTTGACATTTCCCGGGTTCCTCTCCTTTGGCGGATTCTTTCCACCTCCACCCCCCCTCCAAGCTCCTGCTTTCTGTCTCCATCTCACTAAACAGATGGAGGTGTCAGTGGATTTACACCTGAACACATGCCAAGGCGGAGCCATGGGGCTCATTTGCATGTTTGGGAGTGCAGAGCTGTCTGTGCGGGTCGCAGAGGTTCCTCAGCCGACCCGGCTGCGTGATCCGTCGGCTCGCGAAGGTCAAGGATGGGTTAGTGGTGACAGAACCAGAGGCTCAGCTGCTTATCTGTCTGCACAACCTCCGGATGAACCTTTTGTCCTTGTTTTCTTTTAAACACAAGAAAAATGGCGTTTTGGGCTCTGAACAGCTCCTCCCCTAAAATGTTTTCCTACGACGCGCCTGCACGTCCTCACAACATCACATTTACCCAACAGGTGCTTTCCTCCTTTCTCTTGATCTCTACTTCTTCAGTTTCCAGCGATGGGTTGTTCTTTTCCTTCCTGTAATGCCCATCTTGACACCAGTTAGTTCTGTGATTCGTGTCCTCTTCTTGGTCTCATTCAAATGAAAGTCAGAGTTCTCTTGTTTGGTCCAAACCAGGAGAACCATCAGACCAAAGCTGCTCTGGATAGTTGAAGGTATAAAAGAGAACATAAAGATTTAAAAAAATGACAGTTAAAAAACATAATTGGATCACAAGTCAGAAATAATCGGAGAAGGTAACACAGTGGTGTTGAATGAATTCCCTTTGTCCATCTCACTGAGTCTAAGTGTCTCCAAACTTTCTAAGATTACTAAGATTTTCAGAGTTCCAGAAACATTAATGAGGAGTTTAACCTGTTAAAAAGCCTAAACTTGTTAAGATACCAGATAAAAAAGAATGAGGTCCTTTGGCAGCAAAGTACACAAGTCCAAGTCATCGTTTGAGGAAACTTCCAGCTGGCAGAGAGAAAAGTTGGTCATTTTAATGTTGCAACTCAATGATTTAAAAATTAAGAATAAAAGTCGTATTGAGATGATTGTTAATTAATGTCAGTGAAACAATCATTACACTGTGAGGCAATGACGATGTCTTTTGCTCAGAAATGATGAGGACATTTTTGTACCTTTTCACTGTAAAAAATTAATACACAGAGTTTAGGAATGAATGTAACATTTTGTTAAAACCAATCAGACACTGCAATCCATTCTCCACAAACTAATTTTTTTGACGTGGAGGGGTCCTTAACCGAATGTCAATATGTAATAAGTTGGAAATGAGAATATGTTGGTATATTTAGCATCAAAATCTTTAGATTCCTTTAACACAGCAGCTCCAGTGTTTATGTTCATTTACTGTAACTTTTCAACCGTTAATATGATCAACGTCATTCTAGCAGATTCTGAAGGAGAAAAGCGGCGTGAATCAGAATCTACTAGAATGACGTTGATCATATTAATGGTTGAAAAGTGTGTTTAAGGTGTCAAAGGGTTAACCTGCCAGCTGCACATGCTCAGTCTGACCACACTCATGAGCTGAAACTGGGTTGTTCATGGATTCTGCAGATCTTCATGAGAAACAACTCAGTCCCGTTTAAACTTTGATCACACTGAATAAAATTTACCCCCTTCTGGAAAACCAGCTGATGGAGTTTGAAAGATCGACGCCAGTCTATCCAAAGAATTCAACTGCCGGTTTGTCTAAAACTCTCAGCGTAAGAGGACTACTCTGCAGCAGTTTCTTTGTCAGTTTACTCTAAAAATGTTGACGTTTCTCCCAACCTGGGCAAAGAAATTAGTTCAATTCTTCAGAAAAACAACTGAAGTTCTGACAAAACTGTTCAGTGATGCTCAGCTTCTTCTTCTGCATCAGATCTACTTCATAGCTTACACTGTTTTCAACCCCATCACAGAAAAAAAATCACAGATATCTCTGGTGCTGCTTGTTCTCTACTGTAGCTTCAATCTTCGTTCAGTCCCTTACAGGCAGAATCGCTGCATGGATCAAAGGCTTCTGGTTCTGTGGTGATTCCATCGGTCCTACCTGCAGCAAACAAGCTTCTCCTGCAAACCAGAACTGTTCTTTGTAGAACTGGTTCTGTGCGTCAGGTCCCCCCTGGTAAACCCCCCCACCCCAGAGAATTTTCCCGGCACACCGGCTCACAGCTGCTGCCCTCTTCTCTTATGTTCTGCCTGGATCTTTGTGCTCATTTGTTTTTATCTTATTACAGAAGCGTTGCATCACCTGCAGTTGTTCTCTGTTTGTGAGCATTTATGTGTCCAAAGGAAAAAATGAACAGAGTATTTAGCTGTTTTAGAAAATAAAAGACAGCAAATGTTGTATTCTCTTCAACTACTTCCACTCTGATCTTCTACTGTAGATCAGGGGTGTCAAACTCAATCACACAAGAGGCCAAAATCCAAAACACACCTTAGGTCAGGATAAACATTTATTGAACTCTCTAAAACTAAATTTCTAAAACTTTAAAACCATAACTTTTAACATAATTATGAACAAAATATACAGCATTACCTGTGATAATGCTAGTTTGAATGCTGTAAGCTGAATTTGGCCACTGAAGATGCTGAAGCTGATAGAATTACCCTCGGGCCTTGACACATGTTCTGTAGAGTTCAGCATTTCCTCCTTCCTGTTGATCTGGGTAAGAGGTTTGCAGAGGTCTTTCGTTTGGATCTGTGCTCAGTAAATGCAGTCTTACGCCGGGGTCACACTGGACGGGGAAGCGGCGCGGAGCAGAGTGGGCACGGAGTCCGCTCCGCTCTCCAGGTCACACCAGACGTAAATTTTTCGGCGACGGTCGACAGGCGCGTCTGCTAGAACTATTGCTTTTATTTTTGCCATCAAGGGTAATAAGTCACTAACCAGGATATTCCCCCGTGTTTCTGCTAAAAGGAGATGGTCTCTGCCCCTGTTGACACAGACCCCGCCCCCCAACTCCGGAGTCGGCCCACTTCATTGATTGGTTTGTGCGCGCGTGTGCGTGTCTGTCTGTTTTGCTGTGTGTCTGTGTGCACGCACGCGCTCCCACGTGTTTCCGTCGGTAAATTAATAAACTAAAAATATTACCTGATGTTTCTTCCAAGAAGAACCGCTCCTCTGCCTCTCTCTCGTTCAAACGCAGCCCCGTGCCCCGCTCCAGTGTGCCCCCACTGCATTGATCTGTCTGTGTGAGTATCTGTCTGTTTTGTGTGTCTGTGCTCGCGTGAACATGTGTGCGTGTGGCGATTGTGTGTTTATTTTATTTATAAAATAATGATATATTATAGATATTTATTGTGTGTTTAAACATGATCACATTTGTCAATCGCGGCGTTTTATTGTGAAAAATTGGTTCTATTTTGAAAATAAACCGGATTTTCTCATGTATTTTGATGCAACTTCCTGCCAGTATTGACGCGGAGCGCTCGCGGCTCGCGGAAAAAATAGACCAAACGCCGAAACGTTCCGCTGCACCGCACAAACCCTCCGCTCCGCGCCTGGTCTGAACGACGCCATAGGTTAACATGGGTGCCGAATGGAAGCGGATGCCGTTACGCGCCGCTTTGCGGCGCTTCTGCGTCCAGTGTGACCCCGGCGTGAAACATTTTTTCCATGCTGCAGGTGACTCATAGCACATCTCTATGCTGAGGCTTCTAAACCTGCAGTTGCTTTTCTCTCCTCCTGTTGTACTTTCATAGTTTGGAATCTGAAATGTCAACTTTTCAAATCCGATAGAAAGGTGTTCTCTGCCAATGATTTCATCATTCAAATGGACCGGCATTGTTTTAAATCTTTTCTTGGGTACACCAGATGCATATGCTCTTTCCTTCCTGTCACTCCCACTGACAAACGTGTTAGCATATGGAGATATTGAGTTCTGTCAGTGTCAAGTTATGAAAAAACTAAGCCTGTGATGTTGAGCTGATGAGACAGATGGTTCATTAAAGAATCACAAGCTTTCCTCTAAGTCTTCCTCTCGCTTCGGGAACAGGCCGGCTGTAAGTCTGCTTTGCTGCGGAGCTGCTGCTTCAGGAGCAGCTTGATGTGATGAAGACTGAGCACACCTTCATGCGAAGGTCACCTTTGTTTTTGCTCCGCAGAGAGGCTCTTTTGGTGGATTTTCCTGTTGGTGGCTGAACCAAACCCTCGCTTCGGTCCATCCCGCTCTTCCTCCTGATGCTGACTTTTTCTGCCTCCTTAGCTTTGCAGTGCTCCATGAACATTTACTAGGTTTTAGTTTCCATGGCAACAGCTCTTTTTCTGCAGCTAAACTGCTGAAAACTCAGGCTGTTTTGGATTGGAGCTACATTGCAAAATATTTCATCTAGTTAAGCCGCTTGCGTTTTCCTCCTGATGATAACTTGGTGTCTTAGATGTAGTTGACAGGAGGACACATGCTGCATGTACACACAGAGAGTTTCATCAGGAAGATAAAACGCTTGGAAGAAAAGACGCTTGAAGTCATCATTTCTGTCTCTGCACTTGATTCAAAATAAAAATGTTCAGTTTTTAAAGAGAGGTTTAAAGGATCAGACCTTTGGGTTTTGGAAGCTCCTTCCTGTTTGAAGGGATTAGCAGTTGGGCAGAAAATGTTCCAGTGAAAATCAGCATGTGATATTGCTACTGTCTAGTTCATAACATGAGAGTTACCAACATTTTTCTGGGTCGATCTGTTCTCTATATATCTGGATTCCTGCTCACTCCTCACAAACCGCCATAAGATTTGCAGATAACACTGCAGTCATTGTGACAGGAGGAGATGAAGTTCCTGAAGCAGTCGCATGCCGACCAGTTTCTGCAGCTCTTACACTTCCCGATGCTGTTCTGGAAGACATCTCCAGTAAAAACGGCTGGTGTTGTTGCTCCATCCTGATGTGCAGTACAGCAGTGCGGTACCTCCAGCTGTACTGTTGCTGACAGAACACAGCTGCAGAGGTTCATCGGGCCAGCAGGAAAGACCACAGGCTGCTCACTGACTCTCCAGAAAGCACAGAATCCAATAAGCCCCCCCACCACACCCACCCAGTCCAGTTTACCCCACAAACCTGTGGCAGGTAAAACTGCAGGAAAAATGAATGGAAAATTTTATCTCTTGGGTTGTTAGAACAGTTGTTGTGAAGTGAGTTCCGCTCTCAGGATCTCAGTGAATTCCAGTGTGGAACTGTCATAAGACAGCCACGTAAACTGATGGACAGAGGTCAGAGGATGCTGAAGGTCACAGTACAAAGAGGTCATAGACTTTCTGCAGTCAATTGCTACAGAGCTATAACCTTCATGTGACCTTCAGATTAACAGTTCACAGAGCTTCATGGAATGGGTTTCCATGGCAGCAGCTGCATCCAAGACACACAAGTACAATGTAAAGTGTGGATGCAGTGGTGTAAAGCACGCCGTCACTGGACTCTAGAGCAGTGGAGACGTCTTCTCTGGAGGGAGGAGTCACACTTTTCCATCTGGAAATCTGATAGACCAGTTTGGGTTTGGAGGTTGCAGGAGAACGAGACATTTCCAGACTGGACTGGTGGAGGAGGAATGATGGTGTGGGCTTGTTTTTCCGGTCCCTTAGTTCCACTGAAAGGAACTCTGAATGGTTCAGGATACTAAAACATTTTGGATATTTCCATGTTCTTGTAGGAACAGTTTGGAGCGGTCCTTTTTCTTCCAACATGAATGAGCACCAGAGCACAAACCAAGGTCCATACAGACATGGAGGACAGAGTCTGAACTGGACTGGCCTGCGCAGAGTCCTGACCTGAACCCCATAGAACACCTTTGGGATAAATTATAGTGCAGACTGAGACCAGACCTTCTCCACCAACATGAGCTTTTGGAAGAATGGTCCAGAATTCCTAGAAACACTCCTCAATCTTGTGGACAGTCTTCCAGAAGAGTTGAAGCTGGAGTAGCTGCAAAAGGTGGAGCAACATCATATTGAACTGTATGAGTTAAGAAGTGGACGGCCCTTTAGTTCATATGTGAGTCAAGGCAGGTGACTCTTTTGGTAATATAGTGTACTAGGGGTGTGCCAAAATATTGATATTGTGATAATTTAGTCCTAGCATTTAGTCCTGCGATTGATTGATCGATGGGTTCTCACCAAGTATTGATCTTTTATTTTCATTTATAGAGGCTGTAAAACGTTATATACAACATCCTTTGATGAGACGTTCCTTTGGAAGTAGATAGGGGGCACCCAATGCAAGACTGGCCATCATGAGCACCAATGTGCCTGACAACTTACTTCAATTATTTAATTTTTGCTCCGTTGTTTACAAGAATTTAGCATTAAGTAATAGCATTGCTGTTCATGTATAATGTAGTCAACACTGATTTTTTTTTGGATAATTCCAATTCAATTGGTGTCAATGCTTGTCAAAGACATAGTATTACTGATTTTGGCAATGTTGTACAAAAATGTATATTATTTGTTGTACAAAATAAAACAAAAGTTTTTTATTTTCATTCTGTTCAAGCTAAAATATAAATGGGGATGTATTTTACTAAAAAAATATATGCTTTATATAATGTGAGTTTTTAGAGATGATTTTTTTTTTTTTTTTACCAATTATCGCAGTGTCATGATATCATCAGTATCATGAGGCACGTACCGTGTATTGGCTCATATTGTGAGGTACCCAGTAATTCCAACCCCGTGTTGTTCATGTCACAAGTGCACACGTTAGGTTCCTTGTGTGCAACCTGACAGTTAGAAATGAGGACATTAGACGATCAGAGGGTAGTTGGTGTGGATATCCAATGGATATCCTGTGCATTCCCTGTGTCCACTGTGTACACATTGTCCAACAAGACCAGTACGTGCACATTATGAACCACAAGAATTGTTACCCTTACTACACTCATGATGTCTCTTGAGGTCTCACATCAAGACACACCTGTGCTCTTCTCTACGACCCTTCAAGGCTCCGAAAACCCCCAAAACTTTCAGCGCCCGTATGTGAGTGAGCCCCGAGCTTTTGTCTGGAATGTCTAAGCTTGTGTTTTTCTTATTGATACTTGAGATAAGTAGGACCTAATAACCCTAGTACCTCAAGTGTGAGTTTGTACTCGTACGAGCACGCAGAGTCTCCGGAGGTTAAATGCAGCAATGAAAGTCTCAGAGACGGGGACTGAAAATATCCCTGACCCCTCTGAGGATTTGTATCAAACCTCCAGCTCATTTCTTTGCACTTTCATCCATCAACACCAAACTGCTCCATTAGATTCTCCGTCCAGTTTTAAATGCCAAACCAATACTGTCTGCCCCTCAGTGAGCTTGGACTGGATTTCTGCGGGATGTGAGCTGTCAGTCAGCTGTTGCCAGTGCAGAAGGCTAACACAGAGCTACATGCAGAAGAACGCTCTGAGCTGTGGATGGACTGAAAGGAAATCGCAAGATTTCAGCTTTTAGTGGACGGATGTGTTTTTATTGTTTTACTACAATCCTGCTGCGTCTGAGTGTGCTGATGCTGTGCAGGAGTGTGTGTGTGTCCGTGTGTGTGAGTGTGGACTGGAAATTATCTGCTCATTCATCACTGCCTGAGCAGCAGAGGCAGGAGACCATCCATCTTTCCTGCATTTCACAGCCAAGGCTGACACCCAAGGTGTTTGTATGACTTAATGTTCCTCTCTGCAGCGTGCACACCGGCGCTTGATGTTTACCTGCAGTTTTGTCAGGATGTGTAACCCACGGCAACAACAGCTCGGCCTGGCGGGCTGCTTTACGTCAGGTTTGGATGCTCCACAGAGGTTGAAATGAGATTACCCAGATTCATATTTTTATTTAAGCATCAAACTGACAGTTAGCCATTGTGAGAGGCTCCTCTTCATGTTTATCTCAACTGTTTGCAGAGAATTATTGACAAACACAAAAGCTCAGCACTCTTATTGACAGCCTCGGGCTATGACCTTAGCCGTGCGCACTCCTGTGTGTGTGCACAGAGGCGTGTGTGAGCGCTTTCTTACACTAACCGGCTTCTGTCTCTCTAAAGGTCAGCCATCAGACGGTATCGAGCAGCGCTAAAGGTGAAAGAATTGTGAAATATGTTAACTGATAAGCCTTCGGTTCCCGCGCCGTCCGTCTCAGGTTGACTGAGATGATCTTTCCTGGAGACATCCTGATTAAATTCACTCGCACAAACTCAAGAGCCTCTCACAGCTGCTTAACAAGTGATGACAGGCACAGGAGGCTGATTTCAAATTAAAGAGCAGCGGATCGTCCCACAAGAAAACAAGTTATTTAAATCAAATTGCTGACATTTTTTCACCGCTTGACCTAATGATGTAAAATTAGCTCCCCTCATTAATCTGGATTAGTTAGACTTGGAGGTATTTAAAAACTGAAGTGTATCCTGTGTAACAAGTACATCAGCGACAAATAATCATCAGAAAATTTGTTTATATTAAGAGTCTGTTTTCATTAAAAAAAATTATTGAACTCGATTAGTAGCAGGTCAGGATGCACAATGGTGTAGCGGTTAGCACTCTCACCTTCCATGTCTGTGTGGAGTTTACATCTTCTCCCTATGAATGCTGGGCTTTCTCCAGAAACTCCTCCCATAGCTCTAAAATAAGCTTCATAGGTGGAGTTAAGATTCTAATTTGCCTCCGTGTGTGAAGGAGTGAGTGTGTAGGTGTGTGTGTACGGAATTCGCAGACAAAAAACCTGACTGCTCAGCGACAATCCGTGGTCAATTTGAGGACATAGCTCGTGTCCCCAAAATTCAAAGAGCCAATTTTCCAGTTCCGGGTCACGAACAGACGCGTGTCTCCAGCTCTCCTCAGCTCTTCGACTTTTAAAGTCTTTTAAAGTTGCCCACAAGTGACTTTAATCCCTGAGCTGCAGCAACAACTACCGCAACGAGGAGAGTTGAACATGGCACCGAAGAAAAGTCTTGAAGCTAATCTGGCAGAGCTCAAAACCCCGTTAGCCGACATCCAGGCTAAGCTAATCCCTGTTCTTCTGCATGATGGTAAGCTAGCAGCGCTATTGGAGCTTGAATCTAAGCTAACACCACTGCTACAACTCGTGGAAGATTTCCGTCAAGAAAAGGCACGTAACGAACAACAAGATAATGGCCAAGATCTATTGGAGAGGAGGATACATGACATGGATCAACAGGCACGGATGAATAATGTGATTCTCATGGGACTTCAACTACAACCCCGGGTGCGGCTTGGTGCTACCAGCGCTAGCAGGGATGCTAACGGAACTGTGACGGATGGTAACCCGACCGTAGAGGATCAAGTTGGAGTATTTCTTGCGTCTAAAGGGATTTCCTTGGACCTAAATACTGTTGAGGTCTGTCATCCGCTTCCTTGGAGAAAAAATAAGGATAAACCAGCGATCCTGATCAGGTTTGTGAATTGAGAGCACAAAATAGCTCTGATGAAACAACGCAAACACCTGAAGGGCTCTGCTGTCTTTTTTAACGATCATCCTTGTAAATATTACGCTGATCTGGCGAAGCACGTGAGGCTCCTGAGATCTAGAAAACAGATCCACAGCACTTCGGACCACCGGACGTTACGAAACCTCTGGAAATAAAATCCATGAAAGACTTTGAGAACTGTGGGATTATGCATGTTTGAACCTTTAATTCAAGCAAAATGTGAAATGTGAACTCAAAAACTCTGACCCAATTCTGAGCTGCAGAACTCGAGCACATTTCCCTTGAAATGAGACCTTCACAGTCTCTGTCATAACAACGGAGAACGATTGTGTGGCCTTAAACTTGTTCCTAAGCTGTGATGTAGCATTGACTTCTGCTCAAATTGCTGATCCTTTTCTTTCCAACTTATTATTTTTTGTGTATTATAATCATTATTTCATGAATACAATTTGCACAAATGGTATATATGTATTTTTTTTCCTTCTTTTAAGTTAGAATATTTGGATTTTTTTTTCTCCATTAACTAATGAAGATGATTTTCTATTTTTATAATCATTCTTTGATTAATACAATCTGCACTAATTGTATTTATTGTTTTCTCTTTTTAAATTATAACATTTTGATTTTTTTCTCCATTAACTAATGAAGATGATTTTCTATTTTTATAATCATTCTTTGATTAACACAATCTGCACTAATTGCCTTTTTTTTAAATGAGAATATTTAGATTTTTACTGCATTAGCAAATGAAGATGACTTACTTATTACTTTTTGTATTATCATAATTCTTTGAATATCATCTCTTTTTTTTAATGAAAATATTAAATGATTTGTTGTGGATGAAGTGAGTTTTAAAAACTAATGGATGGTTTGATAGAACAAACTGAATAACATGAGGAAAAAGCAGAGACGAAATCCTTTGGTCCGCAAAACAGACCCCCCAGGCTACCGGTCACACCTACTGGCTAAGTTCTGTTTCAGGAAAGCTATGAATAGAACTAATGACAAAGAGCATTCCATATTTTGTTATGTAAAGGAGTGGTCCTCAACTTAAGGGCTGCATGGGCGTGGGTCACTAGGTATCACCCCGGGCTTACACCGCCAGCTCCACGGCTCCGTTGCGTCGCGGGAGTGGACTAGCTACAGCCAATGACTTACACTGGCTGCTGCTCCAGCCACAGCCTGTGAAAGCTCAGCCCAGACAGAGTAGTGCTGGATCTCTATGATCAGCTTCTCGTTGTCCATGGTTATGACTGATAACGCTGTGCTGCAACACACTTTGAGTAACACGTAAATTACGTAATGTTTACGTAATACCGGATGCACTTTAAATTCGCTCGCGTGGTTTCCGGTTTAAGTCATGAATAGCCCCAACTTCACAGAAAGTGATGACGATCAGCGGTGGCGTCCGTCAAAATTTGAACCGAACGAAACGGATTTGCAGCGACGCAGAGGTCAGTCCGCAGACGCAGGACGTGAACGCCTGCAGTGGAAGTTCCTCTCGCACTTTTAATGTTACGAAAAGACTACGGCACACGCAACGGGGCCGTGACGCTGGCGGTGTAAGCCCGGGGGTTAGGGTAAAGACTGAAAGAAAGAAATACATGCGCTACCTTAAATTATTTCTGGTTAGTTTATTTTCTGATCCTGCAGGAAATTTTATCTTAGAAAACTGACAGATTCTGTTCACAACATCCGTCTTGGTCCCGTGACTAAAAGCAGCTACCTGGACTGCTAGCTAAAAAGCTAACAAAAAATAAACAATAAGATACTTTCTTCAGAGTGAAAAGATCCGGTGAGGAAACCGGAGAAAAGCATTCAACTTCAAAATTAATAAAGTTGCTGTTTACAAACATAACCGGGACTTTTCCTGGACATGCGGAATTATTGAGACAGTTGTTCTCATGAAGCACAAGTGGCTCTAACTAACACACAACGACAGACTCCACCGCTTCACACACACAGATAATAAAGTTGGAGACATGGTGGATCACGTTTAAATCATATTTAGAAAATACCAGACAAACCTAATAAACAAAATTTAAGTGACTTTAAACTATGTTCAAAGTCTAATGTTGAGTTCAAACCAAACGCAATTCGCACATCAAATTTGCCACTTCTCTTTTGAAGCTTGCCAAATTTTTGGCAAACTGTAAATCTCATTTACAATGGAAGGAATACACGGAGGAAGACGTGAGAACAGACTTATTCAGTTTAAAGAGCTCCACAAAAACATTGGTAGTCATGTCTACATGTCGGGGTTCATGAAATCATTCAGAGATTTCACGTCACTTTTTTAACGTTTTGGGTCTCCCAAGTTGGTAATTTTCAATCAAATTTAATGGGAATAAAATGACCAATTTGGGACACGGAAAACGTCAAAAAGTGGCGTGGAGGAGGCCCGAACCATACGTCCATATATGACCGGTTGATAGTGAGAATGTGTAGGAAGAGCACCTGAGAGCTTCTTAATGAAAGACGCCTCCAAGACACTGAGCCCACCTCTACCCCAACACGCCCTAATGCCCCCACGTCAGCTACACACTCATACAGAAGTACACTGGATGCCAGGACACACAAACAAGAAGAAAACACAATCAAACACTCAGAGAGAAGAGTAATGGGACTTCCAAGCAAGCAGGCGGGCAAACATCCAGACAAACACAGGCATGTTTATGCTGCGACGTACCAAAGGAAATCTTTGCCCCCCCCACACGTTCCTCTCCAGGCCTGACAAACAAACAGCTAACCGGCTCTTTGAATTCATGTCCTGGCTGTGAGTCAGAGCGTGTTTTCATTTCAGCTGTACATTCTCTGCCTAACTGACACAGATGCGTGTTTTATTTTCTCACGTCCTCAGGAGACGTCACCACTTTCCACCCCGTTCGCTCTCACGCCACGTTCCAGCTGCCCCCCCCCACCTCAACTGAAAACAAACAGGAAGCTGAAATCTCAGGATCTTATAGTGCATGCTGGGGCTAATGTGCTCCGTTGGCTGACAAGTCCCGGTTCAGGAGGTCAACGGGACGGCCGTCTGCAGCAGCCTGGAGGGCGGCGGATCCCCTCAGGGGCAGCCGGGGTTAAGCCTGCGCAGGACTTTTTCAGCCGAGCAGATGAGCCGCTGATGCTCATGACAAACCATCAAGCTAAATAACTCCACGGGGAATCATCTGCTCATGTTAAAGCAGTGTGTTCCCCGCTAAGTTAGACTGTCATGGTCAAAGATGTCTGCAAAAAACGACAAAGTGAAGCTCCATTCTGTTTCTCTGCTAATGAGGCTCTGCTTTTTCAGAGAAAACGAGGCTAAAGGTCACGACAAGTCCTTTCACTTCCAGCTGAATCTTAATGAAGTCTTAATCTGAATTCATACTTTTCTATGAGACTCAATCAGGCGGGAATATGTTAGACGTGTGACACTGATGTTGGTTCTTGTTTTTATTCATTTTCAGCCTCAAGTCCAAAAAATTAACAACAGCTGATGACACCAAAAATATAAAGCTTTCCAATGAGAAACAGCTGCTGGTTCTAAACTTTAAACCAGATACTAGCATCAACTCAATTTGTTTGTAGCTATGTAGTTCCAGATTTTAAAGTAGAAGCTGCTGCTGCAAGGATTTAAGAAGCTACTAAAGCAGTCATTGCTTTTTTTAAACCGTCACAATTCGGCGGCATCAATGACGTTATTGATGAAGGGATTGTTATGCTGTGTTCACACCGAATGTGATTCATGCAAAAGTTTGCGTGGCCCGCCTGTCAAAAAATGTGTTCCTTAAACTTGACGGATATGGGAGGAGCAACCAGCTAATGTTTTTAGCACAATCGCTACATGGAGCGGTGTCTGTGTTTCTCTCACTTCCAATGTATGGAAGACATGGATGATGTTTTTTTATTGTGAAGAGTTCTACAAAAACATCGGTTACAGTTACGTGTGAACATTCAAAGATTTTTCTGGTAAAGGGGGCTTCTATCTCACTCCGGTGGCTGCGTTTTTTATATTTTCATCTGTGTCTCTTTGACTGAGTTTGAAGGTTCGATGTCCTGCATCAAACTGAGAAAAAAAAAATATATATATATATATATATATATATATATATATAAGGGAACCTCTTTTCATATAATTGTCCTGAAAATAAGAAAAACATCACCAAGTGTATAAAGCCCAGGCAGGCAGCCCCTGCACACTGCACCAGCTCTCTGTCTGCCGCTGTATTGAGCGAGCTCTGATGGCGCCCAGGAGGTGGCTGGCATCAGCCAGGAAGCCACCGCTGGTGCGAAAGGCTGGCGATCTGTCCAGAGTGAATCCAGTCTTTACCCAACAGTAACCGGGATGAGCTCTAGTAACCCCACAGCCCCAGCGGGTTAAGAAAATAGATGGAAGCTGAAGGAATAACATCTGTTCTTAACATTAAAAAGGTGCAAAATATTCAATAATGTTTTGGGGTTTGTTGGGAAATATATAATCTTGGTTACCAGAGGGGTGGCAGAGCTGCACCAGAAAAACTGGATGTGACCAAGCCTCGTGTCAGAGACAGAGGGATGGAATTTCACTGATAGAGCACTAGGAATTCTACTGGAAGACTACTGAGAGCTTTAGTGGAAGAGTACACCAGATAGACCTAAAGGAGAAATAGATAAAGAGACCGGTCAGACAGGATCAAGTAGGAGCAGGACCGCTTAACAACTTTGTGTTATCTGCCTTTGACCTGGGGACTGGGATGGTAGTTGTATAACCAGATGTTTCTTTGTGTGTTGGGAGACCAGGGATCTTTTTATTATTGTCTTGATGAAAATAAGAAAAACATCAGTAGCCCATGAAGCTAGCGCGATCCCATGCGCTACAACGGCACTCGTGGCAGCTCTCCAGGCTGTTGCGCAGCTAACCGCCGGTGGGCAAGCAGAGGGGGCTCCGCTGCCCAGGGACCACATCCTGGACAGTAGACCTCGCTAGATCTGCTGGGTGCCTGGACAGCAGTGATCACTATCAGCTCTGACCACTATCAGCTCTGATGCAGCCTGAGGTGCGGAGCTCACTAGCTTGCTAAGCTTTCCATCGGGCGGCTGGCTAGCGTCGCCGTCCATCCAATTCAATAAGCTGTGACGGGCTGACAATCTGTCCAAGATGTATCTCGCCTTTCCCCCAACAGTAACTAGGACAGTTTCCAGTTTCCTTGTGGAAAGATAGATGAAAGTTCATGATGAAAATTCTCACATCCAGCCGCCATCTTGGATGTTTATTTCCTCTCTTTGATCTAGTCCCTGAAAACGTCACATGCCCAAAGCTGAGTCCCTGATTGGGTTGATGAACCGCATCAAGCTCGCCTCGCCACCCTTGCCGCTGAAATCGCGGCTTAGCAGATCGCGTCTTTACGTTGACCTAACATTAAACACCGGCTGCATTCAGTGAGAATGCACCATTAGATATTTGAACTCTGGCCGCACAATTCGCGCGGTTGCCGATCGCCATCCCTGTCGTTCAAATCGACCTCAGATCGCGTCTGTACCGTTGACCCCATTTTAAAAATGGCCGCCTTCACCGTGCAAATTGCATTTGGTGTGAACGCAACATAAGAAGTGTCAGATTATCAGAATGAATGGCCTTCACGGAGGCAACCAATCTATGAACGGACACCTCAGAGGCATTATGCCGAATATACTATGGTCTCTTACAAAATAAAATAATATTTAATCAAATTTTGATACTTTAATCTTTTTATTTTAACATTTAAAACATTTTTCACAATAAGAATTGACACACAGTATGACACGTTGTCATGGTAACATCTACAGAGTCAGCAGCTATGAGGACTGACCAGTAAAGGAAGGTTCTATATCTACTAATCATCTTGTAGAGAGATCCAAAGCATCATTTCAGAGGGAAAATTCACCTCTTACCACTTGTTTTTTTCCAAATAATGAAGAAAAAGTTTGTGTCAAAGAGTCCATACATAGTTTCCTAGATCGCTATGAGTCCAAGAAATATCCACCATTACCTCTGATCATTGAATGTGGATCAACAAACAAACTATTTCTTTGATTTATTGATGATTACAGTCTTTATAAATATGTACTTTATGTCAAGTAATACTCTTCTGGTTACCAACTGGAGTTCAGGCCAGTGCAATGATACAGAACATTCAGGTTATGTGACCAGAACTTCTTTTTTAAATGTCCATGATCACTTTTTAATAGACACCCTGCAGCCAATCAGAATGGAGGATTCATCCGGACCACAATGGATACTTGATTAATTTCCATACATGTAAGAATCCAAAAAACTGGTATTTTTCAGAGCACAAAACAGACTCTGAAAGTGGAAATACATGTTTGTTGTAAAATAATTGGACCGTCTTGACCCAGATTCAGAATTTGATTTAGCACCATCAAGCAGTTTATATTTCACTGTGACTCCGTGATGAATAGTGTGGCCCTAACAGTCATGTGTAAGCGATCGCTCATGTTGGGAGGCTGCTGTGAAGGGCAATGCGGATATTAAGGAGCGCCTTTTTTCACCCAAACACTGGTGCAGACATCACTGCACCATCACTCACCCCCCCACACACGTGCTTGACGAGCAGTGATGTATTCATCCGCTCCATTTTCCATGACAGACAGAACGGGCTGCTGGCCCTGCAGCTGGGGGGTTAATGTTTTTACATCGTTACCTGTGATGGCCTGTAATGGACTCTAACTGTCACTATCGATGAGCATGATCATGGGAACCCAACACAAACTGCTTTAAAGCGTGTGCCTTTATTTTATCCCAACAGGTTAGGAAATTGAGGGAATGAAAGATTCAATGAGGCGCAGGCAGATCAACTAACCCTAGACTTCCATATTAATTGAGTTTCTGTTGCACATAAGGACCAATTCTAAAAATTATAAAAATGTCAACAAAAAAAATCGCCAACTTATGCGACAAGTCATTCAAAAACAGGGCGATGGACGTGAGCAATGCTTTGATTTACAGCAGACATATTCATATTTCTTCCACACCATTAGTGCTCATCATTATCAATCAAAGGAGACGTTGGTGTTTTATTCAGGTCAAGGAGCAAGATACATGAGAGCAGCTACGGATGAAAAGATTTAGGGATCTGGCCCAGCCAAAAAAGCCAAATGGGCAGAAAATGTGGCCCCAAATGGGTTTGTCCACAGTTTCTGAAGTGGCCCCACCTGTGTTTGCCAACATTGGCTTAAGTGGAAACCCAGTGGGTAGGCCTGCTACCCTGGCCAGCGGGTGGACAGCGCAGCTCGCTACAGCAGAGCTAGCTAGTTCGATACAGCAGAGCTCACTACAGCAGAGCTAGCTAACTCGATACAGTGGAGCTCACTACAGCAGAGCTAGCTAACTTAATACAGTGGAGCTCACTACAGCAGAGTAAGCTAACTTCTTACAGCGGAGCTCATTAGCTCAATAAACCACCAAATGGTTCCCGAGCGCAGCTGTGTTTGCAGCTCACCGCTCCCCCAGGGGATGGGTCAAATGCGAAGAACAAATTTCACACACCTTGGTGTGACAAATAGTGGACTTTAACTTTAATAAAGCAGAGCTCACTAGCACGCTACACTGTCCACCGGGTGGCTGGCTAGCCAATCGCGGCCCCACATTTTCTGTCCACTTCTGAACCACTTGGCTTTGCTGGCTGGCAGGTGAGGCACTGCAAAACTAAGCGTGGTATCCAGTTGTTTCTCCCATCACTCACATAATTCTAAAAACAGTGTTTTCATTGCAGTTTTGTAAAATATGTAAATTTTTATTCCTCTTAAAAACCATCCCCTCCAAACGCAAAAACTTTTTTAAATAAACGCAAGTTTTTTTCAAAATTATTGTGTTTCCATGAAGCAAATGTATCATCCCAAATGCAATGCGCGCAATTTCATAGTCAATGGAAAAGCAGCTATTAAAACATTTTACAAATCAATGTAAGGTTAGGTTTTCTCTAGTCTATCTTAGTATAGCTGAGCATGTGCACTGTGAGAATCTGTTTTTTTCTACATGATTTCTGCAAGGGAAAGGGAGGACACAACAAGAAAAACAAACACGTTTCTCTTGTGTCCTCCCTTTCCCTTGTAGAAATTGTATTTCATAGTGGTTTCTGGCTAACTCCAGGAATGAATGAATCTCACACAGGAGCAGCTGGATCTCAGGTGTGGAGCAGCAGAGGCTGAGCTGACCTTAAACGATTCCCTCTGTACCTGCTCGAGCACTCGCACCTCACAGGACAGAAAAGCCAGGAGGATTAGCATGACGCCCATCCAGAGGGAGTTCACGTCTGCAGTGCTGACACCTGCGCCTGGACAGTCTAAAAAACTGTTTCTATACTGTTTAAGACTTTTGACTTATTCCTTTTTCTGTAGTAGCAAGGAAATGCATTTTTTTTTTAATTATTCATCAAGGTAAACAAGCGTCAAACCACAGTGATCCAATGAAAGCAGACTTACATCTGCGTTCTACAGACATCTATAGGGGCTCTCCTCAGTGCAGAAAATATCCACATCCAACATCTTTTACAGCATCAGTATCTCTGCAATACAGAAATACACAATCCTATTATTTATATATATAATTGTATCAACTGCTAAGATGCACCATAACCGCACAAAATGAACACAAGTATTTTCTGTCTTCAATACAGAGCTTTATTAATCGTTAACAGTCTGTCAAGGAAAAATAAATATGAATGAAGCGAGCAGTAATTAAATGAGTGAATAATAAGATCCATGACTTCATCACGAACCAGAGTGGCTTTTTCTTCATGGCTTTATTGCTCGTTCTGTCTCGCGCTGGATTCATAAACGTGTCTGTAATTTCAAGGTTAACTGCTTTGAGTTGACATAGAGGACAGGCTTTAGCCGGATTTATGGAACACAGGGCCGTAAACGTCTTCAAATGAAGAATTCTTTTCTTTCTTCTGCACATTTGTCACAATTAAATAACTTGGTTCATCAAATGAATTATACCATCACAAAGGTTTCTTGAGTTAACATAAATCACAGTGTTTAAACCACGATTTGACGTTAAGGGGACATCAGGATTCACTGAGCATCGTTGTGGGGGGTCAGCAGACATCAGGAGGTCATCTGTGACTCTGAGCAAGACTGTGCTGTGAGGGGGGGCTTCTTCAGCCCTGGAGGTGACGTCTGGTTGGGTGTTCATAGCGGTCTTTTAATTATGATTATGCTGTTTTTAGTCAAAACTCAAGTTTTAGTCAATAGTTTTTAGGACTTTGTTTCTGCAGAGCGCCAGGAGATTATTAGAAATTTGCCTCTGAGTTGTGGGAAGGAATGTGGGCGTGGGGTAAGCCTTTCCTCATCTCCCATCATCCACTGCACGTGCCAATAACAATATTTTCACACTTGCCAGGAAAATGAACAAAAAAAGTAAATAAAGTTGTAATAACAGCAAAATAAATCAGACAAAATAATAATAATAACTAGAAAAGTTGCAGTTAATGTTAGTGTGGATGCTTTTTGCTGAAAGTAGTCACTAAAGATGCTAAAGCTTTTTGCTAAAAATAGTGACACAATTTACTTTAATTGCTGAAGGGATTTTTTAGTGTTTAGGGATTTTTTTTACTGTGTTGCTTAAATATGAGCTAAACTCCCCCCGAAAAACCTTAGTAGATGTCAAATTAGTCAAAAAAAAAAAATCATTAAAAAAAAGCTAGCTCATTGCTAAATACTAGCTAAACTCCAAAATAGCCTAAAATTCCTCAGTAAACTAAATCAGTCAAAAACATTAGCCTGTTGCTAAAATACAAGTTGAATTCTAAAGTAGCCTAAAAACCTCAGAAGATAACAAACTGTCCAAAAATGTCAGCATGTTGCCAAAATATTATCTAAACTCTAAATTAGACTAAAAACCTCAGTAGATGCCAAATTAGCCAATAACACTCCTTGTCGGTCCCGCCCATTTCACGATGTCATTCTTGAGCCTGCTCGTAGAGAGTCGTTGGGCCTTCCGGATCTGGAGAAACAAGAACTATTATTTCTGTCAGCTGATAAAGGAGAACTTCTAGAAAACATTTGAACAAGATCTGAGTGAGTTTACTCTCAATAATGAACGTTTGGAGGTCCTGGCTCGATGAAGCGTACAGAACAACATCATCTGCAAAGAGC
The DNA here is from genome assembly GCF_002922805.2 of Oryzias melastigma. NCBI lineage: Eukaryota > Metazoa > Chordata > Actinopteri > Beloniformes > Adrianichthyidae > Oryzias > Oryzias melastigma. Next base: position 4,869,682 of record NC_050522.1, on the reverse strand, counting down.
AGAGATGAAATCCTGTGGTCCCCAAACCAGACCCCTTCCGGCCCCTGGCTGCGCCTAGAAATTTTGTCCATAAAGACTATGAACAGAACAGGTGATAAAGGGCAGCCCTGCCGGAGTCCAACATGCACCAGAAACTGGTCTGACTTACTGCCGGCTATGCGAACCAAGCTCCTGCTCTGGTCATACAGAGACCGAACAGCCCTCAGGAAGGCTCCCCGGACCCCATACTCCCAGAGCACCCTCTACAGGACACCACGGGGAACGCGGTCGAACGCCTTCTCCAAATCCACAAAACACATATGGACTGGATGAGCGACCTCCCACGGGCCCTCCTGTACCCTGAAGAGGGTATAGAGCTGGTCCACTGTTCCATGACCAGGGCAGAAACCGCACTGTTGTTCTTGGATCTTAGGTTCGACTATCGGACGGACTCTCCTCTCCAGTACCCTGGCTTAGACTTTCCCAGGAAGGCTGAGGAGTGTGATTCCCCGGTAGTTGGAACACACCCTCCGGTCCCCCTTCTTGAAAAGGGGAACCACCACCCCAGTCTGCCAGTCCAGTGGTACGGTTCCTGTCTGCCACACAATGCCGCAGAGATGTGTCAACCAAGACACTCCCACAACATCCAGAGACTTGAGGTACTCAGGGCGAACCTTATCCACCGCTCTTTGACTGCCTCTGTGACCTCCGCTTGGGTGATGGACAGTTCCACCCTAGTTTCCTCAGCCTCTATTTCCTCAACGGAAGGCGTGTCAGCAGGGTTGAGGAGATCCTCAAAGTATTCCTTCCACCGCCCGACAATGTCACCAGTTGAGGTCAGCCGATCCCCGCCTGCACTGAAAATGGTGCCTGCAGAAAACTGCTTTCCCCTCCTGAGGCGCTGGATGGTTTGCCAAAATCTCTTGGAGACCAACCGATAGTCCTTCTCCATGGCCTCACCAAACTCCTCCCTGGACCAAGTATTTGCCTCCAAAAAAGACCGGGCCGGAGCTCGCTTAGACTGCCGATACCTGTCAGCTGCCTCTGGAGTCCCACGAGCCATCCAGGCCTGATGACCGCATCCCTTACTTCCAGTGTCCACCACCGGGTTCGGGGGTTGCCGTCACGACAGGCACCAGAGACCTTGCGACCGCAGCTCCGGAAAACAGCAGAGACCATAGAGGTGGAGAACATAGTCCATTCGGACTCAATGTCACCAACCTCCCTCGGTACCTGCTTGAAGTTTTCCAGGATGTGGGAGTTAAAGACCTCTCTGACGGAGGGCTCAGCCAGATGTTCCCAGCAGACCCTCACAGTACGTTTAGGTCTGCCGAGTCTTTCCAGCCTCCTTCCCCGCCAGCGAATCCAACTCACCACCAGGTAGTGATCAGTGGATAGCTCTGCCACTCTCTCTACCCGAGTGTCCAAAACACACGGCCGGAGATTGCCTGAAACAACTACAAAGTCAATAATTGATCTCCTGCCTAGGGTGTCCTGATGCCAGGTGTACTGATGGACACCTTTGTGTTCGAACATGGTGTTTGTTATGGACAAACTGTGGCATGCACAGAAGTCCAACAACAAAGCACCGCTCGGGTTTAGGTCAGGGAGGCCATTCCTACCAATCACGCCCCTCCAGGTGCCACTGTCATTGCCCACGTGGACATTGAAGTCCCCCAGGAGGACGACGGAGTCCCCTGTTGGGGCACTTTCCAGTACCCCTCGAAGAGACACCAAGAAGGCCGGGTACTCCGAACTGCTGTTTGGCCCGTAAGCCGAAACCACAGTCAGAGACCTGCCCCCCACCCGAAGGCGAAGGGACATGACCCTCTCGTCCACCGGTGTGAACTCCAACACTTGGTGGCTGAACTGGGGGCTCACGAGTAAGCCCACCCAAGCCCGCCGCCTTTCACCATGGGCAACTCCAGAGTGGTAGAGAGACCAGCCTCTCTTGAGGGACAGAGTTTCAGAGCCCAGGCTGTGTGTCGAGGTGAGCCCGACTATATCTAGACGGTATCTCTCAACCTCTTGCACAAGTTCAGGCTCCTTCCCTCCCAGAGAGGTGACATTCCATGTCCCACAAGCCAAATTCTATGACCGAGGTTTGGGCCGCCGAGGCACTCGCCTTTGGCTGCTGCCCAACCCACATTGCACCGGCCCCTTCAGATCTCTCCTGCAGGTAGTGGGCCCACTGGCGAGTGATCCCACGTCGCTCCTTCGGGTTGTACCCAACCGGGGCCCGTGGGAGGAGCCCCGGCCACCAGGCGCTCGCCTCCGAGCCCCAACCCCAGGCCTGGCTCCAGGGTGGGGCCCCGGTAACGCCAATCCGTGCGACGTAACGGGATCTCTGTTTTTGTGTCTCATGAAGGGGTTCTGAACCGCACTTTGTCTGCCTCGTCACTCAGGACCTGTCTGCCACGGGAGACCCTACCAGGGGCAGAAGCCCCCGACAGCATAGCTCCTGAGATCACTCGAGGACTCAAACCCCTCCACCACGCTAAGGTGGGGGTTCAAGGAGGGGCCAACACATATTTGTTACCCATAATTTAGAACAGTGAAAACAGCAGTTTTCCGACTATTACCGTGCAGACCCACATGTGTGCACACCACATTCTGCTGCAGGTGGAAGGAACATGTGACATGTGACTGAAGCAGGCAGGAATCAAACCACCAACTCTGCCTCTTAGTCTGCCTCCCAATCCACAGCCAAACAAACGAGCGAACTCTAAAAATAGGTCTGGAGGGAGAAATAGAAAGATAAAAAAACAATGTGAGATTGGAAATATGTGACAAAGAGAAACAGCAACACTTGTTAGTGCAGAAATTCTCCTGCAAACAAACAATTATCCAAATATTTTCCTCGTGTGAAACTGAAGCGATGGATCAGGAGCTGCAGCCTTTAGCTTCAGCCGCTGCCGTTTCCTGCTTCACTCATTGATCATCTGTCACACATGAGTGAAGGGCTGGATGGAAGAGAGATTTCAAACGGACAGGACCTCTTCCACATGCCAGCACCCCTTCAGACCGTGTCAGAACAAGTTTCAACTTTATGAATCTGCAGAAAAACAAAGACAAATCCATTCATCTTTTCAAAGACATGCACTTTTAACTAGCAGCAAAGATAACATAATAATTTTCTTACGTAATTTTACTTAGTGTGCAATTATCACCAGTATTTGCAGGAAAGAGCTCTGCAGTCTACCTGTACAGTTTCCACAAGTGTTATCTCAGTTTCTGAAATTATTTATCACCTGTCAGAGCTGAAAAAAATGTGAATATGAACTTTTTCTTCCAGAAATCTTGGCAGTACCCGGTGAGAATTTGACACGTAAAAATGCAATTTAAGGGTGAAAAACTCCTTTCTGCGAGCGTCTTGGCTCAGAATGCTGCAGACAGATTGACTGGAACTTTGGCAACAGGCTCTCTGTGAGGTCGAGGGGTTCGCTTATTGCTTTATATTTGCTCTGAATGTAGACAGAAAAAAAAATGAAATGGGGTGAGAGGGAGGGAGGATCGGGCGCCCCGTGACAGCCGGAGGTGAGACGGGGATTAAAAGTTATTGCAACAGTTTTAATGAAGTAATCCTAACTTTACGGTAAAACTCTGATGCGGCGTGGTGCTTTATGAAACTGGCTCGCAGCTTGAGTTTAGTTTTCTTCATTTTCCTCTTTTGAGAAAAAATTCTACACTTCTGCTTTCGGATGCTTGGAAGTTTTTCTGCAAGTAGTTCAACACGAGCTGCGACAGCGAATGAGGAGACAAACAAAAAAAAAAAAGCCAAAAGTTTATTAATAGAGAAAGAAGACCTTGTGTGATTGACAGGAAATCTCTGGAAAGTCTGCTGTGCAGAGACTGCTCAGTAATGAGTACTTAGAATGTAAAACAGCAGAGAGAAAAGCCTGCTTTGAAGCGTCTGGCTGCAGTGAGAACATCCAAATGATGATGTGGGGTCTGTGCTGCAGCGGTGACTGCTGGTGAAGAAGCGAAGAGTTTAAAGCAGTAAATATGGAACCTTTAAATTAACTAGAAAAAGAAGATTGACAAAACACAAAACCTTTTCTTGCATGCTATGCACTGATTTACTGTAGTGTTTGTTTTGCTTCTTACAAGACATTACTAGGTGGCTCTTGCTAGACCTTTACGTCCACAAGGGACCAAACCTCTGATGGTCTATTTCCTTGAAGAGTGTCTCACATAACCTCATGTTACCTCAGACCGTTTTTGTCTACCTTGTGCCTCCATTTTTCCCAGATCCAGTCAATCTTTCAAAACATATTGTCAGGATATAGATATGTTAAAGAGCTAGCGTAGCATCCAGTGGAATCATAAATGTGAGTTAGCAAGGTCAAGACAGTTAGCTTGAACGAGCATAAGTTGGGTTATTAGGACGAGCGTCTTTCGGTTTGTGGTGCAGAACTCTCTCATGTGGAACCACCAACTTGTAACTCAAACTGAAAATACAATTCTGCTATACTTGCTTAAGTGGCACTTCTGCAGGAGCGTCAGTTCTGTAGAATATTCAAGCGGTTGGCCTTGACCCCCTCCTGCTTGCTCCAAAGTATGGAGGAGGTTGATGGAGAAGAGGAAGTAAAGGAGGATTGCTCACTTGAGCTCTGGTTGCATTTATTTAAATACGTTTTGCTAAGAAGAACACATCCATGTTCAACCTGAACGTGTTCATTCTGTCTGTGAGAGTCTGTGTGTTTGTGTAGGTGTGTGTTTAGATCTATCTGCCTGTGAATCTGTGTGTGCATCTGTTTATCTCTTTGTGGGTGTGTCTTTGGGTATGTGTGTCTATTTGTGTGTTTGTGAGTGTATGCGTGTGCTTAGGTATGTGTGTGTCTGTGCAAATGTGTGTCTTTCTTTGTGTGTGTTTCATGTGTTTAGGTGTGTGTCTGTCTATCTGTGTGTGTGTAGGTCAGACTGAAATGAGTCCGCTGGCAGCCATCAGTCAAAGGTTCTTCCTCTGAGCCATTATCCCTGTGAGAGTGACTGCAGGACTCAAACCTGAGCTGGACTTCATCCTGTTGAGTAAACACGACCCATTACCCCATCCCTGCAGATGCTGTAAATGAAGAGTAGAGCAGAGGAAGCAGTTTGCCTCCGTGTCACTCACACACAGATTGTCGGCTAAAGCCTGTTAGTGTGTACGGAGTGAAAGAGCATCACCTGTTAGAGCAAGTGAACAGCATTCTATTCCACATACGTGTAAGACGCTGCACGGTCATGGAACACGTGAAGTTCTGAGAACCCAGAACCGATTCCCACATTTGACCCTCTTCGTGGGGAGTGGAGTTTAACCTGCACTGCACTGGTTTGACCCCCAATCCAACCCTTTAATGCTAAGAGTCAAACAGGACGGCCCTCGTGTCTGTGGGTTTGAACTCCCAGGTTCTCAGTGTCAGGATGGAAACTACCAATGAGTGATAGTTTCAGTGACGAAGCTGTTGCAGGGTTTGAGTTTAGCATCCGGGAGCAGCATGAACTGCGAGTCAGAGAGTCAGAGGAAGTTCAGCCACAGAGGAATCCTCCCTATTTTTGCAGTTTTTTCTAACCTGGGTTTATCCCACACATGGTTTGATAGATTATACTCAAATGTCTGCAGTATTCCAGAAGGCTAACATACATCCTAATTCTCAAATGAATTATGTATTTCCTCCACTCTGTTCCAGTCCTTCTCTGTAAGACTGCACTACAGTAATTCCTCGTTCAGAGACTGTCCCCAAACGTCTCCGGCTAAGCCAAACTCCTGCAGCCAGAGTTCTGATTAGAGCTGGGAGGAGTGATAATCTGTCTCTGATGAAGCTTCGTTTCCTTTGACTGTCTGTTTAAAACCAGGCTGGAACTCAAAATTCCTCCATTTTAAATATAAAACTGAATAACAGAAATATATGAATGATTAAAAATCTCACTGGAGAATTCCCAAAGTTTATAATCGATTGCATTTGAGTCTGACTTCACTGCTCCACTGAAAGCTTAAAAACAGAATGGGTCGTTGTTTATTTCTTTGGCCTCAAAGACAAACAAATAGGACACCTCGATCTCTCCTTGAGGGTGCCGCCCATTCTATGACATCATCCTAGAGCCGTCATCAGCACCGTGTTTCTCCCACAAAAACAAACATCTGAACGTGATGGATGGGAAAATTCATTTTTGTAGATTGGGAGGGGCTGGTGGTCAGAGTGTAGAGTTGCACAGAGATGGAGCATCTCTTGAGGCTGTTTTTCATGAGGAATTAACATTATAAAACACTTAGAAGCTCAAAAAAAGTTGATTTTGCAATGATATAGAACAGAGGTCCTAAACCTGAGGTTCCGGAGCCACGAGCGGCTCTTTCATCGTTCCATTGTGACTGTCTGGATTTAAAGAGAAATGCAAACAAATTGAATAAATAATGGGTTTGTAGTTTTGATTATTTTGTTATTTGTTTATTTTGGTATAGTTTTAAACATTTCACAAACCTGAGTAAAATTATCCTAAATGTCTAATCTTTTGTCAGTGTATTATTAATAATTTAGTCTCAAATCCTTAACATGTTTTTTTATTGGATTCTACACTAACATAATGTTTATATTTGCTAGTAAAATGAGGAGTAAGTCATAACCCAGCAAGGCCAAGTGAGCGCCTATGGTTTAAAAGTGGGAAGAAAATGTGGGCCGCAATTGGGTTTGTCTACGGTTTCTGTGGTCGTCCCATTTATGTTTGCCCACGTTGGCTTAAGTGGGCACTCAGTGGGTTGGCTCGCAACTAGCTAGCAAGCACTGTATCTAGCTAGCAAGCTCCACTGTTGCATGATAGTGAGTTCAACTGTAGCATGCTAGCAAGCTCTGCTATAGCATGATAGTGAGCTCCTCTGTAGCAAGCTCTGTTGTATCTAGCTAGCGAGCTTCGCTGTAGTAGACTAGTGAGCTCCAACTGTAACATGATGGTGAGCTCCTTTGTAGTGAGCTCTGTTGTATCGAACTATCAAGGTTCGCTTTATCGAGCTAGAAAGCTCGGCTATAGTGTGCTAGCGAGCTTCGCTATAGTGGGCTAGCGAGCTCCAACTGTAACATGATGGCGAGCTATTTTTTAGCAAGCTCTGTTGTATCAAACTAGCGAGCTCCGCTGTATCGAGTTAGTGAACTCAGTTGTAGCAAGCTAGCGAGCTCCAGTGTATTGAGCTAGCAAACTCTATTGAAGTGAGCTACTGAGCTCCACTGTATCGAGCTTGCAAGCTTTGCTGTATCCAGCCAGCGAGCTCCAAAGTAGCATGATAGCAAGCTCCACTGTAGCATGTTGGCGAGCTCCTCTATAGTGTGCTCTGTTCTATCTAGCTAGCGATCTCAGCTGTATTGAGCTTTCAAGCTTTGCTGTATCTAGCTAGTGAGCTTCGCTATAGCGGGCCTACCCACCGAGTCCCCACTTAAGCCAATATGGGCAAGCACGGTTGGGGCCACTGCGGAAACTGAGGACAAACCCAATTGGGGCCCACATTTTCTGCCCAATTTTAAACCACATGGGCTCCACTTGGCCTTGCTTGCTGGGAATGATAAAAACAATTTCCATGTTTGGCTTTCTTGCATTATTATTTCATGTAAATCTGTTTCATCAGGAGGATCTTATTTTACACAGGGTGTATTTTATTTTGAAAGGAACTTGTACAAGCTGCTGTCATTTTAAAAGAAGAGTTAAATCAGTAATAAATAGAAATATATCAATGTTTTGTAAATATTTAAGAGCAACATTTTTTATAAATGAATGACTTATTTGTCACCAAGACATACATTATGCTATTTTTAAGGGGACTCTGTGGCTCTTGCTGGGTTTTGGTCAGGAGCAAAACGGCCCAAATGGCTCGTCTACCAAAAAGGTTGCAGACCCTCTGGCATAGGCTCTTAAAAGGATTTTTGAAGGATTTTGTTCAATTCAAATTTTCACTTACCTTGTAAAATGATAAAACGACTAATTTCGTCACAGTATCAGAGGTGAGGATAAATGCTTAGATTAAATAGTCGAACACATCCAAACGCTGGACTCGTCAGCCTCTGGTCATTTGAGGAAAATGCTGGATCTGTGCAGATCAACGTCTGGCTCGTTCAAATGAAGTGGAAATCGTAAAACAGATAGAGCCATCTGACTCCTAAGATATTCTCAGACGTATTTCATGTTAACTTACACTTTGCTTATATGAACACTTCTGAAGGGAGACCAAAAAAGCAGAAATTAGCTTGATATTTTTTACATTTGATCTTTTTTATTTTCATGAAAAAGGCCCCTGTTTTAGATAAAGTTAGTCTGCAGCTGGAATATGTGTGTTTACAATAGGTCTCTCTTATCAGCAGACGTTGGAACAAACAGGCTCTTCTGTTTCAGGAGAAGTCACGAAGCATTTGGAACCAGACTCGCTTTTTGATTCTGTTACTTCCTCAGAAAACAGAGCGGGAAACATCAAAACGTGTCTGAAATCAGCCTGAAGTCAGCCTGAGCTCACTCTGCACTCAGTTATACCACTGATAAAACGTTATGTTTTACTCAAAATGAGAAGAAAATACAATTATAACTCCTGCAGAAGTGAATGACTCATTTAGAAAAGTGACAGAAGTGAATTATCATCTGAAGTCAAATGAGTTTTAGAATATGAAACAAAAACTAATTAAAAAAATGTCAAAACACGGATTATGAGATTTCAACTGTCAACAAAAGAACAACACACTGAGAATAAAACACAACTGACTTTATAAGAGTAAACACTATCATTAAAAAGTATCAAACATTAATTTTTTTTGGCCTTAATTCAACCTTTAAATGAATCTTCAAAAATCTTTAAACTACCGTATTTTCCATAGTATAAGTCACAGTTTTTTTTTCATAGTTTAACCAGGGGTGCGACTTATACGGTGTAGCAAAAGAAAAGTTAGGCAAACTCAACTTTGTAAGGCAACATCTATCTGAAGATTTTTGAGTTCTGCTTTTCAACCCAACATTTTCAGTTATGCTTTTTTAGTTTGTCTTACTTTCAATTTTCAGTTTTTCTAACTCACATAAAAGTTGAACAGACTTAAAATGTTTAACCGTAGTAATACTAAATCCTGACTCACACTGGATTAGGTTGATAGGACATCCTTGTAATTGAACCCAGGTTTCCTGCAAGGCAGCACTTCACCTAGCCCACTGAGCCATCCAACTTGTTATTCTCTCAATAATTAGCTTATTTACTTAAAAAGGAAATATCACTCAGGCATATATTTAAAGCTATAATTAAGACATTAAGTAGTTAGGGGGAAATTCAAGGGAAGGTTTTACTCAACCGTCTGCAGCAAAAAATGTGTGATAAAGATTTAATGTTGTTGGCTTAATATAGCAGAAAAAACACACTAACAAATGATTTCCAACATTATTTGAACCAAAATAAATACGAGGGAACACTTATCTGGGCAGGCTGCTAAACCTGCAACGAGTTCTAGCAGATACTGAGACTACTTCAAGACCAACTCCAGAAGTTGGAGTTCCCGCATTTCACAACAAAAGCATGACAGTTAGCAGAACTTTGGCAAATTGTGGCGAACTCCAACTTCAAGACATGAGTTCTGACAACTCATAAAACAACTTTGAAGCACATAACTACCTTGGTTTGTCGTACTGAGTTAAATTATTGTACCTAATGAGTAAAACATATATTTTCCAATTTAAACAACTTAAAATGCTTTTTCATCCCAGAATAATCCAAGTTGTTTTTTTTACTGTGTACTCAGGAGTGAATTATTGGTGTTTTTTTTTTTTTTTAATACACAAATAGGCTCATATGTTTGATATTTTTTCCAGTAAACACCGGTTGTCCTTTAGCGGTTGTTTCCTCTAACAACCTCTAGAGGGCACTACATCTACTACTGACAGCGGCAGAAGTGTCGTCCAAAACAAACATGGAAGAGAATCTGATTGTTTTCCTCTTAAACTTTGATATTTTTCTTATACAGATCAAAAGATTTGTATTCTTGTATTTTTTTTTTTATTTTAGCTATGCTTGGCTTGGCGGATTTGTTCTGAAACGTCTGACTTTTCTCCTAAAAGTGCGACTTATACTCCAGAAAACACAGTAACTGAAATGTTTCAAATTAAATTCAACATTACTCTAATTTGAGTCAGATTATCTTTCGTGGTTGGATACTTTTGTTTGCGTCATGACGGTGAAATCTTTTGTTGTGTCTTTGACTGAAGTCAGAACTGTGTGACGTTTTGGACGCCCTCAGTGTGAATGGACTTTCAAAAACAGGATTTTAATTAATAAGAGAATATGATCACAAGATATCTTTACATTTGTTTTCGTCGTGCTGTGTGCGGTCCACAGCTGTAGGACCGTTTTTCACAGGATGGAAAATGACAATTTAAGGTTCTTTGATGAGACATTTCTGATCTCTCCAGAGTAACAAATCTCACTTAAAGAATACAACTTTTTCATGTAAAATCACGTTTTCCTGTGTACTTTCCTGCTGCTCAACATAATCAGATATAAGACATTAAAGAAACCGACATAAATTATGATTCCTAGATTAGTAATCCCGCTGTGCGTTTGGCTCACAGCTACTTTGCACGCACAGTGAGACGCTGCTGCATGTTGTTTCTGTGTGGAGAAGAGAAAAAGGGGGAATCGTAAACAAGAGAGGAACATTTAGAATTTTTTTTTTTATAGAATCAAATTTTTGGCCCAATTCCCTTTTCCCTTCCAATCCATTTGAAGTTACATTTTTAGTGCAGATAATTTTTTTTAAATCTGACCCTTCAAGCGGAGTGTCACAGCTGGTTCCAGTTGTAGCAGGTTTATTGAGAAGAGACAGGCAGGCAGAAGCCAGGTTAAGCCAAGAGTCCACAGAGTTGAATCAGAGTAAAGTCCAGGCCAGAGGTCGGGGCAGGCGGCGAGGAGGCAGAGTCAGGAACAAAGCAGGGTCAGGTAACAGGTGATCAGATCAGAGATAAATGCTCGGTATGCTGGCAGAAAGACAGTCAATACTTCACACTGATCGTGGTTTGAGCGGTGATGAAATGTCCTGTGGCTGATAAACTGATGTGTTTATCAGCCACAGTGTTGGTGTTGATGGCAGACTGAGAGCTGTCAGTACTCAGGCGATGGTTCCTGCTGGTGACCCCCGTAAGGCTAAACTGCCTTGCACTGAGAAGTGCTTTTCTTCACGTGAGTGTGCTCTGAATCACAGAAGTTTACATTTAAATTTAAGTAATGACTTTTTGGTGTAGTGTGATCTTATTAAAGTTATAAAACCGATGTTGTTATTTATTTCCAAGTGCTGGAAGCTCTGCGCTAACGCTAGCGGACTGGCGAATATTGGTGACGTCCGAATTACGAGACACTATTTTTCCACAACTCTCCGTTTGGAGGGATAAATGAAGGAGATGGGATGAATTCGGATTGGCTCTATAAGCTTTTTACTGTTCCACAGAAAGAAAGGGGCGGAGCAAAAGAGTTTATAGATGTTTTCTGTGGTCTGTAAAGATGGCTTCCAGATGATACTTTTTTTCTGAAGGATTCTGACTCTAAGGCTAGGTTCACACTGGACGCGAAAGTGCTGCCAAATAGCGCACATCGGAGTGCACGCTGCATCCGCTGTCTCCTATAATTCACACTAGGCAAGCATTTTTCCACGATAGTCGACAAGCGCTTCAGCTAGAACTTTTTTTGTTTTTGCCATCATGGGTAAATTAAAAACATTTTCAGGATTTTTTCTTCAGTGAGTTTGATGTCTCTTGAGTTTTTGTTACCTTTGTAGCATTATGTTTTCCTGAAGAGGCAGTTCTGTTGTGGATATAGTTCTCGTGGAGAGTCTGAAGAACTGGTGGAAGGTAGTCAGATTTGGGTTTTCTTGTAGGATTCTCTGGAGTGAGCACAGTTCTGAATGCGCTGGTGTACACATAGGTAAAACAAGGCCAGGGGCCAAATGTGGCCCCTTCAGCTTCACAGTTTTTGGTCCTTCAAGTGAATTTATTTTAAAAATATCGTTAACGCTCAAAGACGGCAGAAATCATTTGCACAAGTTTCAATAAAAAGTCACTTGAGTCACAACAACCACCTCTGCTGCTTAGCAGAGCTAGAGATTAACATCAGCAGATTTCTCTTCATGCAAACAGTACTGAAGCTTGGGGAGCACTAACTCTGACCTTTAGTTAGAGTTGTTTGATCTACTCAACCCTGATGTCGTCTAGTTCAGAGTTTTTTAAGACTTCCCAGAACTTCAACCACATTTCTTCCCTTTGCATTGTAGTCTGGCAGTGGCAGTGAGACCATAACCAGGCTCCCAGCAGTCATTGGCTTAATGAGATCATGAATATGCACTCGCTCCAAATGACTTTCTTCTAATTTCACCCAGGAAACTCGGATTTAACCTCAGCGTGACCTGGAATTTCACGAGTTCCTGTTCCCCCTTTACGCTCACGTTGGTTCTTTCACTCTTTTCTTCCTTCCCTTCTTTTAGCGGCTTCCATAAATCATGCAGTGTATTAAAATGTTAAATACTGAGGTGGAGGTCATAAGCGCTACCCACCACAATATCGGCTAACAGTTCATGTCTTAATAACTCTCCAGCCTCCTCGGGTTCTCCTGGGTGGACATTAGGGTTGACATGAAAAGCATTGGCGCTGCCACGATGGATCATCAAGCTACATGTTTGCTAGAGAATGCAGGAAGTAGAACTTTCTGATTCACTTCTGTCTCTAAAGTGAATATGTGTTGTTTTCACGAATATGTGCAGCTTTAGTAATCTCTGGGTTTTACTTATAGAAATATTTGGGAGAAGCAACTTATCAGCAGCAGCGTCTGCTGCTTGTGTCAGCTTCATAAAACCATCAGTCCAGAGTGAGACGGTCAGACCGTTAGAGGCTGTTCCGGTGCTTTCTTAGGCTCTTATAGACTAATCAATACAAACATAAAAACCAAAGTGATTCATTGAACTCTGAAGTCGCATTAATTTGTGTTTACAGCATTAAAAGAAAGACTGTCCATTCTTTAGGTGGGATGAGAATAACGTTCATGACAGCATCATTGCTTATTTTAGTACTATTTTCAATGTTCTCATTTTTCTATACTCAACCTTTTAAAAAAATGTTTGTTTCATGAGATAAATCTAGATGTCTCATGTGTCAAAGTCAAGGACTGGGGGTCAGATCCTAGTAATTCTATCCGGCCCTCCAGATCATTTTATTTTATTGTTATTAATGACCCGATGTTATTTTGTGCTCATTTCTAACTTGTATAATTTTGACAAAATATATTTTAATGGAGAGTAATATATTGGAAGTTATTTTAAAGTTTAAGTTGATTTATTCTGGAATAATATTACTGCCTTTTTATTATTCATAATTATGTTAAAAAGTTACAGTTTTAAAAGTTTAAAAAATTGGCATTCTGCTAGCTTTATGAATTATTTTGGTATTTACTAAGATTTTTAGGCTATTTTGAAGTTTATCTTATACTTAAGCTACCTGCTAACGGTTTTTTGCTAAATTAAGCTTTTCTTTTTAAGTTTTTTTAGGCTGTTTTGTGGTTAGGTTAATATTTACATGCTAGTTGTTTTGGCTAATTTTGGCTTTTTTCAGTTTTTCGCCTATTTAAAAGTTTAACTATTTTTTTCAGTGACATGCTAGACATTTTGGCTAACCTATGTTTTTATTATTTTTTTTAATTTTTAGGCTAATTTGGCATCTAGCTAATAATTTAGCTTCAGCGTTTTCAGTTATTTGCCTCAGCATTTTTTAGCTATCAGTACTAGCATCTTCAGCTGCTAAATTCATCTTACAGCATTCACACTAGCATCATCACAGGTAATGCTATATATCTAGTTCATAATTACGTTAAAAAAATTGTGATTTTACAGTTTTAAAATGTAGTTTTAGAGTGTTCAATAAATGTTTATCCTGTTCAGCCCACGACTTCAGGTGTGTTGTGGATCTTGGCCCCTTGTCTGATTGAATTTGACAGCTCTTAATTAGGAAGTGTTCAGGGAGGTCTCAAAAATCTCCTTCTGTGTTTCCTCTACAACCAAGTGTTGCTGCCTAATGACTTTATTGTTTTAGGTTTTAAGTGTCTTCATTATTAACTCAATATAAGAATCTGATAAAAGCGAAAAAATCTAATTAAGAATAATTAATTAAAATGTGAATTTGTAACTCAGTTGCTTTTACTTGAACTGATTTTTTTTTCAAGTATATTTATAAAAACTTGGTTTAATTTACTCTAGTAGGAATATAGCTTGCTCATAAGTTTAAATATACGGAAAGAAATTATCATTTCTTGGTCACTTTTCAGAGAAAAAAAAAGTCAAATCTTGGTTTCATCACTCCAAAAGACTGGTTCAGCAGTTTGGAGGCTTCTCTCTGAGCTGTTCGGCGTTTTGTCATTGAATCATTTTGAGGTATTTGCATAGAAAAGGTTTTCTTCTGCCGACTCGACCACGCAGCTCATTTTTCATCAGGTTCCTCCTTGTTGTACATGTTGAAACATCCACACTACAGTTTTTCAGAGTCCTGGATCACAGATGAAGTTATTTATGGGTAATTTTCTCCATTCCTAAAGATTTTTCTGGAGGTCGTGGCAGAAATGTTTGTGACTGGGGTTTGTTTTCAACAGAACTCCTCTCTTTCCTTTCACAGTCAAAGTTGGATCTCTGCTGACTGATATTCTCAGTTCCTTGGATAACTTCTTATATCTCTTTCCTGTTTTGTACAGTCCAGTTACCTTTTCCCGTAGATCTTTTGACAGTTCTTCAGCTTTCGTATGACTCAGGATCCAGAAATGTCAGTGCAGCACTGGATGAAGGATGAAGGGTCTGCTGGGAGCTTAGAAGCTCCAAGACCTTTAGTGTGCACAGATTGATTACAGGTAAACGAGTCACAAGTTTTGAACAATATCATTTGGGAAGTTTCTGTTGTCATCATGATTTTTAAAAAGTTAACCTTCATCCAATCATTATTGAAAAAAATGTGTTTATGTTATCATTCATTCTCTATGAAAACTTACCAAGAAATCCTCATTTCTTCCAGGGTATGTAAACTTATGCCCACTATTGTACATTATGTTCTCATACTTGTATTTAAAGAAACCTAGAAAAAATACAATAAAGAATCTGTATGTATTGGCTGAAGTTACATCCTTAATTGCAGGTCATTGTAATTAGATAAGAGAAAACTGTAATGCCTTAGTTTCAACTTTTCTAATGTTTTTTTCTCTCTGTGGAGGTCTTTATGTGATTACATTTGTAATAAACCTTACTTATATGTATGTAGGATGAAATCAAACAATACCAGCTACACTCTGCAGAATAAATTTCACTTTTTAAAATACAAGACAGTGCAACATTACAAAATGTAAAGTAAAGTTGTTTCTAAAGGGTGCCGACCCTTTATCCATTCAACCCTTATTTTAATAACACTTTTTCAGACAAAATATTTATGCAGGAGAGCGAGAAAAAGATTCAGGCCAAACTGACCTTTCCTCTCCTGCAGTGGAGTTCAATCATGATGAGTGAGGCTGCAGAATAATGAGCTACATGAACTTACTGTTTGTACCATGACCTTGTAAAGCATGTGTGTTGGCTTCTCTACGGCTTGTAAAAATGGTGTGAAGAGAGTAAGTCAGAAAGCTCCTCACTAGCAGGTTAGACAAACACTCGCTGTAAAGCTTTCATGCAAAAAAGATTTGCTATTACTCTCAATGTGTTAAAGTCAAGGCCCGGGGGCCGGATCCGGCCCCCGGGCCTTGACTTTATTTAACACATTGAGAGTGTAGTAATTCTAGTAATTCTATCCGGCCCTTCAGATAACTTTATTTTATTGTTATTAATGACCCGATGTTATCTTGCACTTATTTCTAACTTGTATAATATTGACAAAATATAAGTTTATGGAGAGTAAAATATTGATAGTTATTTAAGGTTTAAGTTGATTTATTCTGGAATAATATTCCTGTCTTTTTATTACTCCTAATTATGTTAAAAAGTTTCGGTATTAAAGTTTAAAAAATTGCCATTCTGCTAGCTTTTTTGACTATTTTGGCATTTACTGAATTGTTTTAGCTTAGCTAGTATTTCAGCCACATGCTAGCTGCTGTGGCTAATTTAGACTTATTTTTCAGATTTTGAGGCTATTTTGAAGTTTAGCTATTTTTAGCAACATGCTAGCTGTTTTGGCTAACCTACGTTTTAACGTTTGTTATCAGCTTCCGCATTTTCAGCTATCAGCAGTAACATCTTTAGCAGCCAAATTCAGCTTAAAGCATTCACACTAGCATTATCACGGGTAATACTATATATCTAGTTCATAATTACGTTAAAAAGTTTTGGTTTTAAAAACTTGTTGTAAAGTGTTCAATAAATGTTCACCCTGTTCATCCCGCGACCTAAGGTGTATTGGATTTTGGCGTCTTGTGCGATTGAGTTTGACATCCCTGATCTGACAAAATTGTGTCTGTTTGCTGAAAGCAGTTCAGTTTTAAAGCATTTTAAAGCTGCTGCAATCAAAGGCCAAAAATACCCATTTTAATTTGTCAGTTTCCCCAAATCTAGTGAAATAGCTGTTCAAACCTTTGTCAGACTACCACTAGATAACGCTAAAGATTTTAAACTATATATATTATAGAGAACTATTTCAGTGACCAAAATATCATTTTTTTTTTCCTTTTATTTACTGTAGTTTCAGAGAACTTAGCTTACCTGCTTTGTTAACACTGTTCACAGACTCACCTATAGTCTTTAAATAACATTAAAATACAATTTTGTTAAAATAAAATAAAAGTCATTTAACAACAAAGGCCAGGCTACTTTGATGTTATCATTAACCAGCAGGTTGAATTTGCAGAGCTAGCAGCAGGCTGCCTTTAAGAGAACCAGCCCCTTGACCAGTGGGTTCAAGGAATTATTGTTAATGTTTAGTCTAATTCATTTAGACGTTTTAAATGGCTTTTAAACATTATTTCTACTGATGAAATACTTCTTGAAGAGAGATCTTAGAACTTGAAAGTGCCATATATGTTTTTGCAATGTAACCTTTTCCTCAATCATAAATATTATTTCTGGTTTCTAGGTAACGGCTCTTTACAGCTAATTTTCAAGTTGTTTAACTTTTTAAAATGATTTAATAGATTTTCATAACTTTTAAAAATACTTATTAATTTCTATAAAAGCTTTAATATCTTTTACAGCCTCTTGAGGGTTACCTTTAGAACAAATTTCTTGGTCTAATTCATTTCCAATGGGAAATTTTTGTCAGAAAAATATTAACTATAAATCAGCCATAGTAGCTTTTGGCACCAAAAGTAATAGCACACTTCTCACAACGGAGCTTTTTAAAGTATGTTTGGTTGCATCTTTATAGCTCTTTTGTGTGGGAGGAGAATCTGGCGGAATAATAATAAATTATAAGAAAGTTGTAGGAGAACAAACTCTGATTGCCTTCAGCAATTAGACAAACACTTCACTGTTATCATAAAAACAAAAATCCACAAACAATCCTTGATCTTTTTCCATTGGTGAGTCAGAAATGTAGTGACATTAAATGACTTGTTTGTGTAACTAGTCTCCTAAAGGTTTTGGGCGACTAACCTGGATTATTTTAAACCGTGGACTGTTTAAAAGGCAGAGGGACACAGAGTTTGAACTGAGCCCGATTGAACCCAACTTTTCTCCTCTGTGATTGCCCACAAGTCAACCCCAAACAGCATGATTATGACTCCTATGGGAAGGTCAGCAAACATCACGTTGCAGAGTTTAGTGTAGTGGCAGAGTTTATAAAATTGATATGGCTTTGTCTGTGGTCGCAAGGGCAGATGGACTGGGCCAAAACATTTAAAAAAAAACAGTAAAGGGATGGAATCCCCACTTTCTGAGTCTTCCCACAGGAAGCCCATTAGGTAAAAGGTGTAGTGTCAAAGTCAAGGCCCGGGGGCCGGATACGGCCCTCCGGGTGATTCTATCCGGCCCTCCAGGTAATTTTATTTTATTGTTATTAATGGCCTTAAGTTATCTTTCACTTATGTCTAACTTGTATAATTTTGACAAAATATATTTTTATGAAGAGTAAAATATTGAACGTTATTTGACCCTTTTACACCTGAGGTGTCATCAGTGATGCTTAAGCACAAAATCTTTAATGTAGTGTAACTTTTTAACTGTTAACAGGATAATTCCAGTAGGAGAAAAGCGGCTCCTGCTTTCCTCCTCCAAAATCTACTGGAATTATCTTGTTAACGGTTAAAAAGTTACAGTAAATCAAAGAACATAAATACTGGAGCTCCAATGTTAAAGAATTACAAGGTAAAAAAATAAGTTTTTAAAATGTAGTTTTAGAGTGTTCAATAAATGTTGATCCTGTTGGGCCCGCGACCTCAGGTGTGTTTTGGATTTTGGCGCCCCTGTGTGATTCAGTTTGACACCCCTGGTGTAGATGTAAGTGCACTCCTGTAAGAAGTGTGTCTTCAGGTGGGTGGGGGAGGGGTGCATAACATTAAAGTTAAAGTCTTGTCTGTTGTCAGACGTCTGGGTGTGGCACTTTTCTCATAATGGAGGACTTCAGATTTAAACTGTTTTTGTGTATTTTCT
>NC_050522.1:4834966-4850409 GCF_002922805.2 Oryzias melastigma | reverse complement strand
CGACGCAGAGGTCAGTCCGCAGACGCAGGACGTGAACGCCTGCAGTGGAAGTTTCTCTCGCACTTTTAATGTTACGAAAAGACTACGTCGCACGCAACGGAGCCGTGACGCTGGCGGTGTAAGCCCGGGGTAAAACCACAACATCGAATGACGCAGTAACAGAGAACACTAGTTTAATAGAGTCACAGTGAGATCCAACTTCACTTTAAAATAATGTTTGCTCGCTTTACCTTTCATGGCATCAATTTTTTAAGCCTCCAGTAGAAAATGTTCTGTTCAGTTTGTTGAAGGTCTCTTTTTCGCTTCTGATCGGTTTAAAGGTTGCTGACAGGAAATGTCAAAATAAATCTAAGAAACTTTGATTTTATTTCTTTCTTTTTTCCATTTTTTCTCCTGATGTTTGTGAATACTGAGACTGTGAGTGTGTGAGAGTGTGTGGTGGAGGCGGGTGGGGGCGGCAGCTCTTGTCTCTTTACAAATAAGCATGAAGTAAATAAAACAGACACAGCTCTGAGATGTTTTTCTGGTCTCAAAGTCTGGGATCCGCTCTCCTCTCAGGAAACACAAGAGTTTGCTGAATAAAGCTGTTTGTTCTGCCTCCACCTGTTCGGTCAGACCAGAAGACTTCACCAACAGATGGGCAAAGCACATTTGATGGAAATACTCGTCTTCGGCTGCAGCTCTGAATTTGGTGAATAACTGAACCACATTCTGTATCATTAAAATCAAAATGTGAGGCAGCCAGAGAATTTATTTGATTGCCTTCAAATCCGATTCGAGTTGATCCGTTTTAAATTAGGTATGATAAGATGGTTCCTTGTTGATTTTTTCTGTAAACATCACAATTCCTGACTCTTTGTGAGAGATCTCTGTTTTCAATAACACTTGCTGTATTTCATTTCTGATTTGTCCTTTTTTTGTATTAACTACCAATCTCTATGATGTCTGTCATCAAGAGACAAACTTTTCTGTTACACTCTGCAATAGTGTAACAAAATCCTCTGATGATAATCAGTGAGAACTTCATCTTTACTTGATAAATAATCTGCAATGTGACTAAATAAATATTAATAACTTTAAAGATAATAAAAAACAGATTATACGGTAAGTAAATAAACATTAATAGAGTGGGATTATATAATGTCACTTCTTCCCATTCCCTTTCAAGAAATGACTCCAATTTAATCCTTATGTTAATTGGATTCATGTGTCGTATGTGTTTATTGTATGAATGAAAGCAAATATGGCTATTTATGATTGTTAGTAATAACAATGTCAGACAACACAGGAGATAACATAAATGATTTAACTATGTATTTTATTGTCTTTTATTGCCAAAAATGTCATGAAATAAACCCAATCAATTAATCAATGAGCAAACCGACTGACCAACTGTCCGACCAATCGACTAACTGACTGACCAATGGACCGAACAACCAATCGACTGACCAATAGAGGACTACTCTCTTATCTCTCTTCTGCTTTATAATCCTGGGTCTGAAGGATATAACACCTGATCTTTGCTTTTGGTCTTCATCAACAATTTCTGTCGCTGTTGCTGCTGAATCCTGCTCTGTATCAGCTTCACAGCCACACATGGAGAAGAAAACATCTGTAATACCTTCACACTGATACCAGGAAGAAAGAACAGAGTTTAACTGTAGGAGAACCCTCAAAATGCCCTGGTTTTACCCCTTTGACCTTCCTGAAGTGGTTTTGGTTATCATAAAGGTAGAGCAGGAAGATGAATTTAAGAGACGTATTCTTTATCACACAAAGCGATCCTACGTTTCCATTTCAGAGATTAAAAATACAAAATAAAAATTTACATCACAGAAATATTAGTGCTTTAACCAGCATTAGAGAATGGCTGCAGTAATTTCTACAAGATTCTCAACCAGAAAAGTGGGAATCCTCGTATTGTGGTCCCTCACAGCTCCTCTCTTCAGGCTGTGCAGCCGTTCTCTGAACTCCTTCCTCTCAGAGATTGTCATCACTCCTCACATTTTAGATCCTGCTCACACACTTCAGGAGCAGAACAGATCCAAAAACACTGGGCATGTTTGTAAAACAAAGGAGAGAAGTGCTGCAAGAATCAAGACTACAGATTTCAACCCCGAGTATGAGCACCAGCAGGAGGTTTTGCTGCTCCACGTCTCTGGACGAATGAAAGGTTCATGTGGCTGCACACTAATGCACTCACTGACTTATATTCCAGAACCATCCTCTAGCTTAAACAGGACCCCAGGAATAAGGATCCGTCGGATATTCTCTAAAAGTCTAATGCAGGGGTGTCAAATTCAATTGCAAAAGGGGCCAAAATCCAAAACACACCTTAGGTCGCAGGCCAAACAGGATAAATATTTATTGAACACTCTAAAACTACATTTTTTAAACTTTTAATCCATAACTTTTTACATAATTATGAAGTAGATATGTAGCATAATGATAATGTAAATGCTGTAAGCTAAATGTGGCCGCTGAAGATGCTGAAATTGATAGCTAAAAACGCTAAAGCTAATCGCTAAAAACGCTAAAGCTAATACCTGAAAACACTAAAGCTGATAGCCAGCTAAAATAGTAGCTAAATGCAAAATTAGCCTAAAAACAAGCCAACAAAATAGTAAGGTAAGATAAAGTGCGTAGCTGAAAAAAATATCTAAACTTCAAAATAGCCTAAAAAAGAATAAAACCTAAAGTAGCCAAAACAGCTAGCATGTAAATATTACCCTAACTCCAGAAATAGCCTAAAAAACGTTTTAAAAAGCCTAAATTAGACAAAACGGCTCGGAGGTAGCTGAAAAATAACAGCCTAACTTCAAAATAGCCTAAAAAAAACAGAAAAAAGTCCTAAATTAGCAAATATAGCCTAAAAAAATATTAGCCTCACTCCAAAATAGCCTAAAAATACTATTTAAAAAAAACTAAATTAGCCAAAACAGCTAGCAAGTAGCTGAAATATTAAACTCCAAAGCAGCCTAAAATTTTAGTAAATGCCAGAATGCTCCAAAAAACCTAGCAGAATGCCAATTTTTAAAACTTTAAAACTGTAACTTTTTATATTAATATTAATAAAAAGGCAGGAATATTATTCCAGAATAAATCAACTTATAATTTGCCAAAATTATACAAGTTAAAAATAAGTGCAAGATAACATTGGGCCATTACAACAATAAAATAAAATGATCTGGATCCAGCCTGCGAGCCTTGATTTTGACACAAGGTCTATTGGAACCTGCGCCTAACAAGGTAACAAATACAAGTGCATATTCACATACACAACTGAAAAGTGGAATGATTAAACCTTAAAGAACTGTGAAGTTAAAGCTAATACTCATCCATCTATCTTCTCTTCCTGCTTCCTGTCCAGGTCACAGGGCTGCTGGGATCTACGCGAGCTGCTAGGCAGACAGTTGACCCGACCACTCTCACTCATTACTCCTGCACATACATGTAGATTTGTGAGCAACACCCTAAGCAGTAAGCTTTGTGTTTCATTCTATTTTATATAATTTATGCTAAATCTAATCACAGTTACCTTTAGGTTTGAATGATGGGAACTGAAAAAGCCAGCGGCATCATAATTACATATAGTAATTGTTTAGTTGAGCCTTTTAAGTAATTACATGCATACGTTCTATTAAATATTAATCTGCTACTTTAGATGAATTATAAAGCTACCAAGGGCACAAGTGTTTGTGAGGGAAGAGCTCTTTGTTCTGGCATGTTTGCGGCTCTCAAAGCCTCAAAATCTCTTTCAACTAGTTAGCTGCTGTCATAAGTCTGAGCCCCCAGCAGCCAGCGGAGCTGCTCCTCATCTGTGTGGACAGAGTCTGTTTGCACTTTCATGCTCGAGAGTCAATAAGCAGGCAGGTTTCCTGACAGCTGAGCTCTAATGGAAGGTGCCTTCAGGTGTGAGAAGGTGAGCACGAGTCAGACCCGCGTTTCACTCAGCAGTTCGTCTCCACAAATTGCTGCATGTGTGTGTCTCTGTGAGTCAGTGTGGGCATCAGGTGTGCATAAACATGTTTTAAGAGTGCTTCTTATCCAGTTTGTTCAGGTTTAAATTATTAGCTCTGGTGTGTTGTGCACTGAGTGAACGACAATGTGCATTTCTGGGATGTTTTCTGGAAAGAGAGCAGAACGCTTCAGCCTGTGAGCACATGGCCTTTGAAGAAACAAAGTGGATGCTCGCTTCTTCACACGCTGTGCTTTTTAATCATCTGTTTCTAAAAATACTTCCTCATGAGTAAAAAAAGCAGCTCCTACTATCCTGACAGTGAATGCTCTAAAAACCCAGACAATAAAGCATGTCCCTGTGGTCTCCTTAAATTAGAAACCTCAAAAATCTCAAAGATGCCAGTTCTGGAGGTTCAGCTTCCCACTGAAGAGAACTTCTGCAGCTCCCTTTGGGTTTAGAATCCCACAAACATGATTTATCTTTAAGAACTAATAACATCCTATTGTGGACAAACAGTTACATTAGCTGCATGATGGTTGCCCATTCTCATTAGAAACAGGTCAGGTCTAATGCAGAAGGACTTCTATGACTGCTGTGGTCCAGCATGTGGTTGTGACTTCAGACAATTACACCACACAAAACCAAACAGTATTGATTCAGATTTTTTATGAATGAGTAAATCTAAATGCTCTCTGTTGGGGCTTTTTCAGGCCTGAGCTGCAGCTGTTATCCGTCCTTTGAGGGTCATTCGGTTTACTTTCAGCTTCGGTGAACCAGAGGAGTTTGATGAGCCCTGCATTACTTTGTTCATCATTTTAACCCTTTAACATCTGAGGTGTCGTAATCTTAAGCATTATGTAACTTTTCAACTGTTAACACGATTAAGGTAATTCCAGTAGATTTTGAAGGAGAAAAGCGGCGTGTTAACACTTAAAAAATTACAGTAAATCAAAGAACATAAACACTGGAGCTCCTTTGTTAAAGAGTTAAATTCAAAATTTACAACACATGTCAAAGTCAAGGCCTGGGGTCCAGATTTGCCCCCCCCTCCAGGTAATTCTATCCGGCCCTCCATATCATTCTATTTTATTGTTATCAATGACCCGATGTTATCTTGCTTTCATTCCTAACTCGTATAATTTTGACAAAATATATTTTTATGGAGAGTAAAATGTAAAAAGTTATTTAAGGTTTAAGTTGATTTATTCTGGAATAATATTCCTGCCTTTTTATTGTTCATAATTATGTTGAAAAGTTACAGTTTTAAAGTTTCAAAATTTGGCATTCTGATAGCTTTTTGGACTATTTTGGCTTTTACTAAGATTTTTTTAAGCTGTTTTTGGAGTTTAGCTAATACTTTAACTACAAGCTAGCTGTTTTGGCTGATTTAGGCTTTTTAAAAAAATTTTAGGCTATCTTGGATTTAGGCTAATATTTACAGGCTAGCTGTTTTGGCTAATTTAGGCTTCTTTCCGTTTTTTCAGGGTATTTTGAAGTTTAGCCATGTTTTTTTAGCTACATGCTAACTGTTTTGGCTAACCTAAGGTTTTTTTTTTGTTTGTTTGTTTGTTTAGTTTTAGGTTAATTTGGCATTTAGCTAATATTTTAGCTGGCTATCAGCTTCAGAGTTTTCAGCTATTAGTGATTTCAGGTATTAGCTTCCAGGTGTTTAGACGAAAATTTCAGCATCTATCAGCACGAGCATCTTCAGCGGCCAAATTCAGCTTACAGCCGTTTATCCGTTTATCCTTACAGATTATCTGTAGCTGTTTGAGTCTTCTGCAGCGTTAACAACGAGCAGCAGTGATCCGGTGTGACTGCGGACCGCACATGGTCAAAACCCAAACTGGATGCGCTTTGGTGGATGATTGAATCATTCCTGCAGAGAAGCTGAGGACAAACAGCCTGTGCTGACAACACAACAGGTCATTAAGGCCATCTACAGTAGCAACTGATAATGTTTGACTTCCTTTGGTTTGTAGAGAAACAGTAACGCGCACTAGCCCACCTGCTGAGGCTGCAGTTCATTCATGATTGTTCATTTTTTTTAACTTGTAGCAAAAGACAGGATACAGCATCTGTCAGAATTGGCCTCTTTTTCTTGACACACAGCTTTACTTGGTCAATCATCTCATGTCAGATCAATGAGATGTGTAAGTTTGAGCTTTTGGGGAATAGCTACCAAAACAACCAGCCTGCTGAGCTAGGACAGTAAAGTCCTCATTAGGGCTGGGTTGATAAAATCAATTATTCGATCTGGATTGATCTAAGCTTTATGGATCAATAATCGATCCACAAAAATAGAGACCGATCTAGCGCATAAAGCTAAAGTCTGCTAGCTTAATGCTAACGTACAATGGAATTTCCCATAGGACTGCTAATGCTAATGCCCGGTCGACCTAAACATACATTGCTGACTAAATTAACATCTTTATATACTCACAGATATGAATTTTCCAAACTCTTCTAAGGAAGTATTTTTTGCTCATTCTTCTTTAAAAAAAGGCTATTGCTATAGAGTGACCCCCACCTAGTGGCCAAACTGAAATGCCCTCCAGGAGAAGTACAACAATATTTACAATGATCTAAACATTTTTGTTAGACCTTCTCCTTAGAGAATCCATGTAACACTGTTAACAATCTCATTGTTTCACTAATACATTTTACAGTATGTCAGCTGTATCAGATTAATATAAATATATATTCAAAACATTTAGTAGATTATTCATATATTTCTAAATAAATGTGTCCAAGTATGTAAACTGTGTAAACTAGAAATGTAATTGAATTGAGTGGATCAAAGGAATAGAAAAAAAACAATAATTGTTATCAATAGCCAGCCCTAGTCCTCATACGAATTAACTATTCTTTTGAAATATCAAAACTTGTTTTATTTTTATTTTCTTTTATTTTTTGAAATCTTTTTTGAACTTGAAACAGTAAACAGCATATTTAGTTTTGGAGATAAAGTTCCACCTCAAATCCTCACGACTGTCTCATTCAAACTCACCGGCCCAGACCAAATACAGGGTTGAGTCAGGAAGGGCATCCGCGGTAATAAAACTCTGCCAAACCACCTGGGCGAGTCAGTGAAAGCGGATTTGATTTGTTGACCCCTGATAGGATGTGGCAAAAGATGGACAACAACTTGAAGTCACATGATGGTGATAAGCCAGTCTTCTAAACTAAGGCTATGTCCGAATTCCTTCCCTTCTCACTATAAAGTGCATTCGCCATTTTCTAGTGCTGTCCAAATCTACTCTTCTAAAATCGAGTGCACTAGAAATTTCCCAGAAGTCTTTGTCAAAGACTAGTGTGCATTGATGCTCACTTCATTAGTGAATGTAGACCACACCGCATTGCGGTCAAACAATTTTTGCAATGAAAATGTTTGTAATTGTAATTTGATAATAAAACATCCAAATTTTTATCATCAGAACACAGTGGAACAGGCGTTGTGAAATGTTGGTATTGATTCGATTTTTTATTTGTGAAATCAGTGACGTTATATCCGGCGTTTAGCAAAACGTAGGTAAAGTAGTGAGCATGGTGTCCATTGCTTTTAAAATCCAGGGCACTACATAGTCCTGCACTATATAGTTTTTTAGTAGTTAGGTATGTGGATGGGAATTTGAACACAAGAATATATAAACCTGTGGTAGTAAACAACACTTTCTCATTCCCAAGTTATCAAATGTTGACGCATGTACCACTCTGCATCCTTTTTAGAAAATTTTGAGTGTTTCCAACTCGTCGTTTTTTGACGTGCTGGCTGTTCTAATTAAATCAATGGGAGCTGGAATTTTGTTGGACACGTTACTGGACGCAGACCGGTCCTCAGGACGCAGCTGGTACTGGTGCCCTAACCCGATATGCAAACTAGCACCACGTGGACGCGCACAGTACCGCGCACATCCGGAACTGCACACGTCCACTACCGGGTTAAGGTTAAGTACCATAGTGATCCATGGAGGTTGGGGAGCCCTGATTTAATTGGAGCAGCCAGCAGATCAAGAAACAATAGGGAACACCCAAAATGTCAATTTTTGACGCGGAGGGGTCCTTAACCAAGCGGCAATATGTGACAAGTTGCGAATGAGAATGTGTTGTAGAAGAAGTAATGAATTGAGCAATTTTTTTCTGTTTACATGGTGAGTCTTTAAAGATGAATTATCTTATACCTCTGACAGGTTGATTTGTTTTTTTCAGGGAACTTTCTTGACTACAACAGTCAAAGCCCCGTCTTGCTTATTGCCATTCTAACAGATGGTTTGTACCTTGTGGTGAACTCTGCGCTCTTCATGGCAGATAATGGATAATAAAACCCCTCCTGGAAAGCGACTTGCCTGGGTGCAGTGAAGGGGGTTTGGAGGAGAAGCTGTAATCATCCAACACTCTTGTCTTGTGTGGACTTAGAGGCTTTTTCATGCTGCAGAGCTCAGCAGTACAGTCTTTTCTCGGAAAGCAGCAAATTGCTGATTGTGCCTCTTCTTTGGCTTCTGCTGTCTCTCTAATGGATTTGTCTTGTTTTTACACCCTAAGGTTGTGTTTCTCTTGTACTCAGAGCTCCTTTGACCACGTGCTGTGGGATCACAACAAAAGCTAACATGCAACATTTGGAATGAGGGTCTTTATATGTGCATACATGCATTCCATTACATTACAAGCCAATGGCTTCGAATTAAAGCAAACCTACTTAAAATGTTTACATTTCTGAACAGAGAAAGAGGATTTTCATGAACAGGCATTACCAGTTATTATAGAAGGTTTGGCACAATTCTGTTACATAAATTGTGTTATTTGCTGATTACTCCATACCAATAGATCCAAATGTGTGTTTGTGTATATATATATATATATATATATATATATGTATGTGTGTTTACATATATATGTATGTATATAATATATGTGTGTGTATATATATATATATATATCTATGTATATATGTATATTTATATACACATCTATATCTATCTATATATGTATATACTGTATATATATTTGCTGTCTATGCATTGACTTGCCCGTATGTAAAATGTGAAAATGTGTGTGAACCACCCTTCGAACTCCAACTCAACTCGGATCAGTAGAAGCAGCTCCCCTGGTTCCCCTGCAGTCAGAGAATCCTGCAACTCTGTACAGCAGGCCCGACTCCAGGTGAAGGCTGCCAACACATCAGAGTGTTTGACCCATTTCTGTGACACTGTAAAGACTTTCCCTCATCTCCTCTTCTCTGCACCGTCTAACAGGGTTCAGCTTTTTCCACCCCAGGATTTATACTCGCTGTGGATGCTTTTAAATGAAATATGCAAATTTTAAGGGGAAATATGCAGCATTTAATGTAATTTGAAACTACGCTGACCCCAGCATGTTTCTGATCCATTTCTCACATTAGCATTAACTGGAGCTTACCGACCCAGTGAAACAGCAGAGAGCGTTTTTTTAATTTCATATTTTACTCCTTTAATTAAATTTTTAACCGTGCCTTTAGATCTCTGTTTGTGTGTCTGTGTGTGTTTTAGTCTTTACGTCTTTGTGAGGACTTGGAGCTGAAATATGACACTTTGGGGACCTTTGTTTGTCTGTATATTTGACTTTTGTCTTGCAGGGATATGATAGTAAGAGTCAACAAATGGTTTTATTCCATCCATGTTCATACCTGCAAAGTGGAGGTCATAGGTATGCTGGAGGCGACCCATCACAAGGTCTCACAGAGGCACACACACACTCCCAAAAAGAGGTACCCACACATCCACAAAGAGAACATGCAAACTTTAACAAAAATGACCCAGCTGAGATTTGAACCAGAGTGTAGCAACAGTGTTAACCCTGGTGCTATCTTATGGGGTCCAGATGACCCCACCCTTATATTGATGTGTGATCCCTCCCATAACAAAGGTGAACAGGATTTTATGTATGCCATGGACACCAGTAAAGTTAAAAAATCCTTTGAAAAAAGGTTTTTTACGCTGTCTTATGGGGTCCAGATGAGCCTACTTTTAAAGTAAACATGCCTAGGATAGCACAAAGGCTAACCTCTACACCACCATGCAGCTCACTATTTAATTTGTGCTGTTTTATTTGGAGGATAAGATTTTGTATCTTAGTCTAAGAACTAGAGGTAGAATATGAAACTCTTAAAAATGAAGTAAAAGAAGAATTTGTGTGTAAACTGTTTGTGTTTACGACTGCTCTAAGGCAAATTGTTCCCTGAGGGACCGTGAAGATCATCTTGACCTTGACCCGGACCACCACATGCACCGAAATTATGAGCTGGTTGCTCAATTGCTGTAAAAATATAAACGGAAAGAGCCGCTTGACCTCTTTGGCCTCATTGTGAAAATTGAAAGCAAACACGTTCAAAGTGAAACACAGACTAATTGTGGGCATAAGGGCTGTGGTTTTTCTGCAGCAGAATAATCAGCCAGCATCAGCACTGAAAGGTCAGAGAAGGCTGCACTCAACACAACACATCACAACATCCAGCATCAGGGTGAAGCTCTCTTTTCCTTTGGTCTCACGCTTCCACCTGCAAAACACACGCTGAGTAAAAACAGTCTGAGAAATAAAGGAACCAGTTTCACAATAAACACCAGAGCAAACTGTAGAGCAGTGAGGGAAAGCATGTGAAAGAAATGAGCAGTGAAACATCTTGTCATGCCAGGGATGTCACACAACTGAGACAGAATTCTCTGATGGGATGCAAATTGAGCATCTTAACCAAAGACGTTGAAAGCTTTCAACATCTTTTCCCACTTTGATGTAGATCTTTACTTAAAAAAACACATCCCAATCACCACTAATTCCTGGTTCATACGCGTAAGCATCGCTGAACGGAGGCCGCTTCTATTCGGTGCCCTTGTTAACCTGTGGTGTGGTTCACACCAGCCGCAGAGCGATGCAGTCCTCAGCGGAAGACTCGCAATATGCAGCGGATTGTTTCAGTGTCTGGTCTATTTTAGCCCAATCTGAATTCTTCCCCTCTCCCTAGCACTTCACCCTTCCCCTCCATTTGAAGGCAGAGTTTAGGTGTAAGTGTGTCCAGGAATTATTTTTTTTAAATCCGACCCTCCAAACGGAGGGTTACAAGGTCCTTCTAAAGCTAAACCGCGCCGCACTGAGAAGCGCTTTTCTTCACGTGGGTGCGCTCTAAACCACAGACATTTACATATAAATGTAAGTAATGCATTTCTGTTGTAGCATGACCTTAAAGTTATAAAACCAATGTTTTTATGTATATTTGAATGCTGGCAGCTCCGGGCTAAAGCTAGCGGACCAGTGACTATTGATGATGTCATCAACGAAAGTGATGTGTGAAATATTAGACAAACATTTTTATAACTCTCCGTTTGGAGGGCTAAATGAAGGGGAAAGGGACAAGGGCTAGAGAGAATGGAAGAATTCAGATTGGGCCTTGGTGTGTGAGACTCGAGCGATCCACGGTCCGCAAGTAATTCTGGCAGGAAGTTACATCAAGATAAATGAAAAAATCTGTCTTATTTTCAAAATGTAACCAATTGTTCACAATAAATCACCAGGATTGCTAAATGTGATCATGTTTTGGTATATAAACAGACTGTAGACATGAAATAAACATACAGTCACAACACACACTTCTCTCTGTGTGTCTCAACAACAGATACATTAAAGAAGTGTATGCCTACCAACTACTTACTTAGCATAAACATTGGGTATTATTTTAAGGTTATTAACTAACCCATGATGGCAAAAATAAAAAAGCTTTAACAGAAGCACCTGTTGACCGTTGCTGGAAAAATGCGCTTCTGGTGTGAATTGCAGACTGCTTTTTTTCATTTAAAAATATTGCCAGAGTTAGACCTTTCCTTTCTGTGCAGAGAATTTAAGCCATGCTTTTATCACGTGTAGAGTGGACTATTTGAATGCCATTTTATCTGGTCTTCCAAAGCAATACATTAATAGATTATAGCTTGTCCAGAATTCAGCTGCACTATTTTTAACTATTACACAGAAGAAAGCCCACATCACTCCTGTCTTGAAGTCTCTGCACTGGCTGCCTATCAGCTTCAGGTTTGATTTTAAGGGCCAATTCGAATTATTCCCTTCTCCCTTCCTCTTCATGTGGGCCTCCAAATGGAGAGTTATGTAAAAATAGTGTGTCATGATTCGGACGTCACCTTCGATCGATGACGTCGCCAATATTCACCAGTCCGCTAGCTTTAGCATGTAGCCCCCAGTGCTCAAAAACATCAGCATTCTGACTCTAAAAATGTCATGCTACAACAGAAAGTCATTACTTAAATTTAAATTTCTGTGGTTCAGAGCTCACCCACATGAAGAAAAAGCACTTCTCACCATAATGCAGTTTACCCTTGCGATGAAGGACTTTGTATCCCTCCACTTGGAGGGTCAGATTTAAAATAAAATATTCTGGACACGACTTGCACTAAAAATGCCCCTTCAAATGGAGGGGAGAAGGGAGGAATCCGGACTGGGCCTTAGATTCTAATTCTAAATGTCTTCATGGCTTGGGACCTGCATATCTCTCTGATCTCCTCAGTCCTTACAAATCTTCCAGAACTCTTAGATCTTCAGGCTCCGCTCTATTATCTCTTCCACTGGAACCAGGACTCACGGCGAGGCCTACTTTCAGTTACTTGGAATAGTTGACCTGAGAGTTTCTGCCTCTTTGGAGACTTTTAAATGTAAATTAAATACATCTTTTCAACTTAGTTTTTACATAAATCATTTAATCAACTTGTGTTTTTATATGTTGGGCTTTTAAGTACTTCATGACTTTCATGGCTTATCATTTTTATGTTTTTACCTTGTCTGTCTTTTAAACTATTAATTCCATCAAATTTTAACCACCGTGTTGCATTTTATTGTTTTTGCTTTTGTATAAAGCCTTTTTTTATTTTTATTGTTTTAACAAATGTTTTGACCTATGCAGTGCCTCCACAAATTTTAGCCACAGCGTTTGTTAAGTTATATTTTTCTGTTTCTTTTATCTAATGTGTCTTACAACTTGTTAATTTTTTAAAAAAATGTTTGAATGTCTTTTTATTCAGCACCTTGTGTTGAACAGCTAGTTGATGAAAAGTTCTATATAAATATGGTGATTGGTTGAATGATTGATTAAACATGTAAGAACTGGTGTTTGTTAAAATCAATTAATTAAACTAAAAAGACTCACAAGAGCGCCATTTCATAACCTTACAAACCAAACCATGCATTGGTACAATAAGATTAAAAATAGTTTAATTAATTCTGTATCTAATTCATATCATGCATTTATTTAACCTGAAAATTGTCTGAATAGGTAAACTGTACAGCGTCCTTTTGACAACAGTTGCATTTATGAAAAAATGTGTTTTCATTAAAAAAAATAAATAAAAAAGCAAAATTTTATGAAAATTTTAGATTAAACTGTATTCGGTTGCTACTTTTCATTAATTACTGAATTTATATTTTTATTTATTAAAAGGAGGCAGTTAAATTTTCATATTTACTCTGTTTTGCCCTATTTTATGTTTTTATTTCATCTGTCAACAGTCCCAGGTTTTAATTTACACATTAGAATTACATTTATAGATCAAACAATAATTGAACTGTTTTTTTTCTGTAGATTCTGCAAACTTGAGCTAATGTGAATACCAATTGAGCTTTTCATTAAATCCATCAATGAAGGCCAAAATGTTTCATTGTGTTGCACTTTGTGGTTTTTACAGCCACGCTTGTTAATTAAATCAAATTAATTACCCACAATCCCTTTTAGTTCTCACAGTTCAATCTTGACCTTTACTTGCGTGCCAGCCGTTCCAAGGTGGAGGTAAGTCACACCTGTAAAGGCCAAAGTAGTGGAGCTGCAAATAGTGTCTTGAAGGTCATGCAGTTGCAGTGATATCTGCTGCAGCCACTGATCTCAGAATCTCTACATGTGATTCCTCCATGTGACAGTTTGCTGCTCTGAGAAATCAAACCTATGACACTCCACAAACTTCTCAAGTTGTTTTGCATGTGTCTTGTTTTTTGGTATTCAAGAAGTGCAAATGTCATTCCAGTGTCATTGAGGTTAATTTGACAATAAGTCTTAGAAATTAAAATAAATGCACTTTGTCCTATTTTTTGAAAGGAATGATATTATCTTGAAAAGAGTCTTGAGATCTCAGTAGCTTCTGTACTGAAACCGTCACATTTGTACCTGTTAGTTCTTAGAGAGTGTTTGAAGAATTTTGCAAAGCCCTTTTGAGGAAGCTTCCTTTGATGACTTTACCTGAGCCGCAGGAAATGCACAGTGGACAGAATCAGAGGAATGTGAAGTTGAAGGGCGCGTGTGCTGGGAGTCACGAGCCCACAGGTCTTTAGCAGCAGTTGCAGCTCCGCCGCGACTGCCGTCTCAACCGTCTTCCCAACGCTTTGCATGCATATTTGTCTGTGAATACTAGAGAAGCTGAACAGCCGGGGTCAGACCTGACACAGACCGCTCCTGTTTGGCCGTCTCTTGTCTGATTGCGAAGAGAAGCTCAGCACAATATGTCTGCACAAACTGTCTGCTCCATTCTGCTCAAAGGCCACAGCTCAGCAGCTCTGAATCGAACCAGGTCACTGAAAACAACCAGAGAGGCTGAGACCTTCACCAGATAATTAGTTATTTATCAATCATTTAACAATGAATAACCGTAACCTGAGACACCCCCCACCCCCGCCTCCAATTCTATAGTTTGTAATGGTCAAGTTAATAAACACCCAGTCAGCTGACTGTATCAGGGGGTCAGACAAGGATCATAAAAATGTCAGACATTTTTTGCAGCCATTTGTGTTTTTATTTATGTTAATGATTCATGATGTGTGTGCATATAAATGACAGCATGCAGTTTCTCTCATTCCCTTTTAAAACATGACTGAAACTAATAAATAACATTTTTAGAAATCTGCTTTTGCACCCAGTAAGGGTGGTTAAAAAACACTTAATGTTGCTGTAAAACAACAAAGTAAATATATATATATATATATATATATATAAACGTATATTTAGGAAAATCCTCATACATAAATTCTTTTTGTTGAAGGGCATGCTGCCAGTTTGAAGTTACATTTGGGTAAAACACCAGTTTCCCATCAGTTGGAAGATGATTGTATCATAACCACAAACACCCTCCAGAACAATAAAACTCCTGACTGTATTTGGCAGAAAGCGTCTGACCAGCGTTTTTCCCAACTCAACATCCAAACCAAAAGTTTTGTCCTCTTTCAGCTGTATTCTTCTTCGTCCCCCGCAATCTTCTTTCAAAATATATTTAATTATTTGCATTCAATATTCCCCCGTATTCGCGGGGGTTAGGGACCAGAGACACGCAGGATCCACAAATACGGAGAACTGCTTTAGTCGTACCATTTTGAAGCACAGCTACATCGTCAGTCTACACACCACATGCACCTTGATGGTCCAACATTCTATGGTAACGCTCACGTGAATTCCCTGGACCCTTCTAAACCA
>NC_050522.1:4823608-4834620 GCF_002922805.2 Oryzias melastigma | reverse complement strand
TACCATTTTGAAGCACAGCTACATCGTCTGTCTACACACCACATGCACCTTGATGGTCCAACATTCTATGGTAACGCTCACATGAATTCCCTGGACCCTTCTAAACCAGTCAGAGGCTGAACGGTCCGGTCTGGACTGCTCAGTGGAACCAAGGCTAGAGTGTGGGAAAGAGGTGGAGGATGAAGGAAGGTCTTAGATGTGATGTGTGACTAAAGACTGTTGTCAAGATTTTTAAAAATTTTGTTTCCATCATGTTTGAGATTACAACTCAAAGTTGTATTGTATTTTTTTCCGTTTAATGAATAAAAATGAAATTAATTAATTATTTTAAAAAAGCTAATAGCAGTAAATGTGTAAAGCTGATAGCTAGCTAAAATAATTGTGAAATGCCCAATTAGCCTAAAAAAACAGAAAAAAATTTGCCAAAACAGTGATCATGTGGCTGAAATATTATCAAAATGCCAAATTAGCCTAAAAAGACTGAAAGCCAAAATTAGCCGGACGAGCCTGTTTTTAAAATATTGGTTAAATTCGAA
Source organism: Oryzias melastigma (assembly GCF_002922805.2). Taxonomy (NCBI): domain Eukaryota; kingdom Metazoa; phylum Chordata; class Actinopteri; order Beloniformes; family Adrianichthyidae; genus Oryzias; species Oryzias melastigma. The sequence goes on along the minus strand of NC_050522.1, from coordinate 4,834,084 downwards.
AATATCCTAGAAACCCTTAGTAACTGCCAAAACAGTCGAAAAATCTAGCATAAAAAGAGCGGACTGAGCTAAATAACTGAAGAACTATAGATGTCAAAAAAAAAATACTTAAGAAAAATAATAATAATACTAAAGAAATAAAGAGTGAATCACTAGTAAACCGATAAATATTCTCTCCTCTCTGTCATAGTTTAGACTTGGAAAGGGTGGAATAAAAAGTCACGTTCTATGTGGTTCTCGATTTGCGTTTCTGATAGTGTGTGTGTGTGGGGGGGGGGGTGTGGAGGCGGCCCTGATGGGGCCCGCGGACTGTTGTTTGGGGACTCTAGCACTAAAGGAAGCAGCTGAAAGACAAAGAAGAATGTCAGAGGGCAAAGTTGTTTAATGAGTACTGATAAATGAATTTTTTTAAATCAATAAAATTCTCATCAGTTTTGGATCAAACACAAAACGTGTCCGAGTTCTGCCTGTACTGTTCAAAACTGTGCAGCTCTCTGTTAAAAGGAAAACCTTTCAGTTCATCTGTGATTCCACAGAAATAAGGTGACATGTTTACACCAGCAAATCAGGTATTGCCTTATGTTTCATAAGCCAACTCAAATTAGCATAATTGATAAAAGTGACAGAGACCATAAAGCGTTTTTCCGCTAGTCCTCGTCAGCCTGAGAGCTGCTGCAGGCGCCGCTTACGCAGAGACAAACCTGCAGTGACAGTCATCTGCTGCAGAGGATGCTGGTACTGGGCTGTGAGCGCCCTGCACTCAGCAGAGGCCAGCAGCGCCGGACAAACACAGCAGCTAAAGTTGCACATTCTGATAAATCATAAGCTGTTTGTCCTTGTGGCTCAGAGCTGTGCCTTAATTCTTATTCAGCTGGACGAGTCAGCATATGATTCTGACTCACCGGTAAAACTTCTCTGAAAGGTCAGGACCGGTTTGAAATTGTGGGCAGCGAGTGTGCAGTCTGACGCATAACAAACAACTCCAGTTGTGATCAATGAATGGACCTTGGCTTCATTTATTCGGCCATGTCTTTTGGCACCCAGCCTGCTGCGTCTGGTACGTCCCAAATATCTGACTGTTCCTTGGCCAAGAAATGATTAGGATTTTTGTTTAATGCACGTGTCAAAGTCAAGGCCCGGGGGCCGAATGCAAATAATAATGCATCAATGAATTATTATTGATTGGATCAATAACAATAATGCCTTTTTTCATGATTCATATTTATGCTAAAAAGTTACAGTTTTAAAGTTTAAAAAATTGCCATTCTGTTAGCTTATTAGACTATTTTGGAATTTACAAGGTTTTTTGTAGGATTTAGCTCAAATTTCAGCTACATGCTAGCTGTTTTGGCTAACCTAAGTTCTTTTATTTCTTTTTTTATTAGGCTAATTTGGCATTTAGCTAATATTTAAGCTGGCTATCAGTTTCAGGGTTTTCAGCTATTAGCTTAAAAGTTTTTAGCTTTCAGCTTCGATGTGTTCAGCTATCAACTTCAGCATCTTCAGCTATTAAGACTAGCATCTTCAGCGGCCAAATTAAGCTTACAGCATCCACACTAGCATTATCACATATATATCTAGTTCATAATAATGTTAGAAAGTTACGGTTTTAACGTTTTAAAAATGTAGTTTTAAAGTGTTCAATAAATGTTTATCCTGTTCGACCTGTGACCTAAGGTGTGTTTTGGATTTTGGCCCCTTGTGTGATTGAGTTTGACACTCCTGGTTTAAAATATTTTAAGGGGTAAAATATTGCATTTATTGTGCTTTTTGCAGCTTTATGAAAAGATAAAAGATAAAATACTTTACATCCTCATTCTGTCTGCTTCAAAAGAGGATTTCACCAAAAGGCAAATGGACATTTTGAACATCTCTGCATGTGAAGGACAAATGTGACATTTTCCGTCTGTTTTTCTGCAGAGTTTTCCTTTTTAAGATTAGCCCATTTTCTGCCTCCTTGGAGTGAAGAACGACTGCTGCAACATCAAGTAGGCTTCTAATGAGACCCACACACTCGAGAGCAATCTGACACGCTCACATGTCACGACGGCTGGAGATGTATTTCCGTGTATGAGAGGCTACAATAAAACATGGCACTGTAGGAAGGCATCAAAGAGAATGATCCCTGTTGCACACTGGTGTGACGTGACGTGCATTTCGATCGCACCCGCACGTCTGGAGCACTCCGGCGCGCACGCACACACTCCCAGCTGCTAATGAGGAGCCAAAGGGAGCGCTCGCTCAGCAGCCAATTATCCCGTCCCTTTGGACGGATAGCCAACACACGTGTGCGTGTTCGCTGATGTGAGCGCAGATGCTGCAAGCCCCAGACACACTGGCTTTTCCCATTGTATGTCAATATGACAATATTCTTATTTACATAATTATTCAGCACTAATTAAGTCCATGCAGTTATGGACTGTCTGTTAGACATTCCAGCATCAGGTTGTGGAGAAAACTTTAAACATTTGTTTCATTTGTTGTTTTTAGTGAAGGAACTCTCCATCATTGTGTTTCATTCTAAAGTGTCAGAGGAGATTTTTTTTTTTTTTAGATGCTCTTTTTGCAAATATTTCCTTTAAACATAAATATTTAAATCTTTCTCTCCTTTTTTGGAAAGATGGTCCAACATATATAAAGATCTCTTTGAGGTCACCATGTTCCTGCTGACACAACTCCACCTTCAGACATATGAGCGCTGGAGCCACGGACAGCTCTGAGGGTCTATTCAGACTGGACACATTTGGTCTGCTTAAAGTGAACCAGAGTTAGTTTGCCCTGCTAATGCGGAACAAAGTTTTAGTCTGAATATACACGGATGAACCGGGACCAGGAACAGCTCTCTCACCCATCTTTTGAGGTGGTCCTGGCCATTGTGGTCCAAACAACTGAACCACAATGGCCACCATAGCCACTGGCAAACACATTAGGAATGAGGAAATCGGTGAGCCGTGGACTAATGTAAAGCATTGATTGTCGTGTTATTATTGGTCCAACTGATTACTTGTTAATGTTAATTTTAACACCACTAAAAACCTTTAATACTCCCTTTTCTGTGTCTTGTTACGTGGCACACACGTCACGTGGGAGCTGCCGTGACCTCATCCTAAAGCTCTATAGTACACTGTAAAAAGTGAAACTTTGGATCAGTCAACAAAAGTTATCCAATTTGTTACATCTAGAGGTATTAGTTTTCATCAAATTAAAATATTGAGTTGATGGTTTACTTAAGTATTAAATTTATTAAAAACTGATATTTTTTAATGTAACAAATTAGACAAATTTTGTTAATTGATCCAGTCTTTCACTTTTTTCAGTGTTACAAAATTCTCTTTGAAAACAAACACCATAACGATGAGATACAGCCGCTCATTAAAATGTGGTTGGATGAATTTAGGGTCATTAAAACAACTTTTAACATGATCCACATTGCTTCTCGCTGTTTTCGCTACAATTTATCTGTGATAAATTCTTCTGATTCTACTTTCTTCGCTGTCATCTTGCCAGTAACTGTCGCGCAGCATTCCTCCACTGTTGAACCTGGACTTCACACAGATGCTCAAAATTGATCATTCATTCATCTTCTTGTCCGCTTTGTCCCTTTCGGGGTCACGGGGGTGCCGGACCCTAATCCGGCCACTGAAGGGCAAAGGCAGGGTTCACCCTGGACAGTCTGTCACAGGGCCTCAATCACACACCCATTCACTCTCACACATTCACACCTAGGAGCAATTTTAGACTCACCAATTAACCTATGAAGCATGTTTTTGGATGGTGGATGGAAGCCGGAGTCCCCGGTGAAAACCCACTCATGCATGAGTAGAACATGCAAACTCCACACAGAAAGGTCCCAGCCGGGAATCGAACCGGGGCCTTCTCGCTGTGAGGCAAGAGCGCTAACCACTGCTCCACCGTGCAAAATTGATCGGCAATAAAAAGCCGCAGCACCAAAGAACCTTCATCTTTCTTTTTTTGTCGTAACTGCTGGCCAATGACTGAAGAGATCTTTAGTCATGTGGTTATGTTTACAAGCCTTGTTCCACAACAGGAAAGTTCACTTGACGCTTGTGTGAATACAGACCAAATGCAATCTTCAGGACTCAATCCGGAACAAATAACTGGACCAACAAATCAATTGACTTTCCCGGGTCTGAATACACCCTGAAAGGTACTGCAGTGGAGGGTGGGGGGGGGCGCAAAACTGCTCTGTATCACCAAGGTTCAATCCTATCTGCAAAGCGACTCTTCACTTGGACTTCTGTCTTTAAACCAATAGACCAAAACAGACTAAACTTCCTCAATCTGAACCCACAAAGTTCAATTGGTTAAAAGATTAGCAACTTTTCCATCCATCCTTCCACCATCAAACCACCCACCCACCCATCCATCCTTCCACCATCAAACCACCCACCCATCCTCAAAACCAACTAGAGGCCTTTCAGTTGCAGGGGTTGCTGGAGCTTAACCCATCTACTGTTGGACAAAGGCAGGTTAAGTTACTTTGATACAGTGTGGGTCCCCAGTCTGTTGCAGGGCCACAAGATCATACACATGCACACCATGGGACAATTTACACTCAACAAAAATATAAACGCAACACTTTTGTTTTTGCTCCCACTTTTCATGAGATGGACTTAAAGATCTAAAATTAATTCCAGATACACAATATTACCATTTTCGGTGACATGTCTGGTGAATATGCTGGCCATGCAAGAACTGGATTTTCAGGTTCAGAATTGTGTACAGATTCTTGCAACATGGGGCCGTGCATTATCTTGAGGTGATGTTCATGGATGTATGGCACAACAATGGGCCTCAGGGTCTCATCACGTTATCTCTGTGCATTCAAAATGCCATCAATAAAATGCACCTGTCTTCTTCGTCCATGACAGATGCCTGCCCATACCATAACCCCACCACCACCATGGCCACTCCATCCACAACACTGACATCAGCAAAGCGCTCACCCACACGACGCCACACGCTGTCTGCCATCTGCCCTGAACAATGTAAACCCAGATTAATCCATGAAGAGAACACCTCTCCAACGTGCTGGATGCCATTGAATGTGAACATTTGACCACTCAGGTCTGTTACCACAACGATCTGGAGTCAGGTTAAGTCCCCGATGAGGACGACGAGCATGCAGTTGAGCTTACCGGAAACGTTTTCTGACAGTTTGTGCAGAAATTGTTTGGTTATGCAAACCAATTGTTTAGCAGCGGTCTGAGTGGATGGTCTCAGACCATCTTGGAGGTGAACCTGCTGGATGTGGAGGTCCTGGGCTGGTGTGGTTACACGTGGTCTGCGGTTGTGAGGCCGGTTGGATGTTCTGCCATATTCTCTGAAATGCCTTTGGAGAAATGAACATTGAATGCACGAGCAACAGACCTGGTTGAAATTCCTGCTGTCAGCATGCCAATTGCACAATCCCTTAATGCTTGTGACATTTGTGGCATTTTGCTGTGAGACAAACCTGCACATTTCAGGGTGGCCTTTTATTGTGGGCAGTCTAAGGCACACCTGTGCACTAATGATGTCAGATCAGCATCTTGATGTGGCACACCTGTGAGATGGGATGGATTATCTCAGCAAAGCAGAAGTGCTCACTATCACACATTTAGATAGATTTGTGAACAATGTTTGAGATAAATAGTAATATTGTGTATCTGGAATGAATTTTAGATCTTTAGTCCATCTCATGAAAAATGGGAGCAAAAACAAAAGTGTTGCGTTTATATTTTTGATAAGTGTAGATTCACCAATCAACCTACAACTTTTTTTTTTTGCCTCTGGGAGGAAACCAGATCTCTCAGAGAAAACACAAACATGCAAACTCCACACAGAGAAAACCCAGCTGGGCCTTCTCCGTTGTGCCACCATCCAGAACTTTTAGAGTCTTTGTCATATTTTTCTTTTTTGTTTTAATCAGTCAAAAAGAGGCATCCTTTTTCTCCAGAATTCCTGTTCCAGGCTGGTCTGAGAAGAGAAGTAAGTGGATCAGAATCAGCTCAGCAGGTAATCACCAGGGAGCTTGTTTCAGTCGAATCAGTCTGCATTATGAGTCCATGGGTTCATTTAGAAAGTTGACTTGCTGCAAGTCGGGACGGGAGTGTGTGCTTCTGTTAGAAATATTGACTGTAAAGGTCTGCTAATGGTACAGCCGGCCCTCTGGAGTCCTCAAAGTTTCTGCGGTGCACCGAATGTTTTTCAGAGGTTAAAATCTGGACTCTGCTGTTACACATGAAAAATGGACGAGGCCTCTTTCTTTCTTGGAATATACCAACGCCATCAGGAAGAAAACCTCTCTGCTCAATCCACAGAGCGTGCTCCGTGGACAGAAGCGTTGTGTAGCACACATTTGTTTAACATCTGTAATCAAATTGCACATTTGTTCAAACTTTCTGACTTTAACAAAATCCCTCTACTGAATTAGAGGGATTATCATCAAAAAATGCTTTAGCCCAAACACAAAATCCACAATGTGGTTGTTAAAGTTGTGGTTCTAACCTAAAGGAACAAAGAAAGTTTCTCTGAACTACAAGTTCGTTCTAACCTGGGAGTCAAACATTGAGATTCTCTTTCATGTTGAAACACACGCACTGGAAAAACTCTGGAGATCTTTGTCACTGGTGAGTTGCAGCGGAAGTTGAATATGATGGTTGAAGCACAGAAATCATAAACACTACAAAGTCTACATGCATGTAAGTGTCTTAAATAATGCAGTTTGATGAATTCATGGTGGTTCAGGAGGCTGGTCTTACATGTGTATAAATCCCTTATGCTTTCTTATGGGGTCCAGATGACCCCACCCTTACCCTGAGGTGTTAGCCCTTCCATGACAAAGGTGAACAAGACTTCATGTCTGTCATTGGACACCAGTAAAGCTCAACAATCATTGAAAAAAAACTGTCTTGTGGGATCCAGATGGCCCCACTTTTAATGTAAACAAGCCTAGGAGAGCGGAAGGGTTACGCGTTTTTCTATGACTGATTAAAACCCTGTAATTATCCAGCTAGCAAAGCCAAGTGGGCTTAAAATGGGTTTGTCCACAGTTTCTTTGGTGACCCCACCTGTGTTTGTCCACATTGGCTTAAGTGGACACTCAGTGGGTTAGCTCGTTTTGCTTTCCCGACGCATGGTGGAGAGCGGAGCTCGCAAGTTCAATACAGCAGAGCTCGCTAGTTTGCTACAGAGGAGCTCACTAGCTCAATACAGGTGAGATTGTTAGATCAATACAGCGGAACTCGCTAGCTTGCTACAAAGGAGCTGGCTAGCTCACTACAGCGAAGCTCGCGAGCTTGCAACAGAGGAGCTTGCTAGCTTGCTACAGAGGAGCTTACTAGGTCACCACAGCAGAGCTTGCTTGTTTAATATAGATGAACTCGTTAGCTCACTACAGAGGAGTTCGCCATAGAGGATGTCGCTAGCACACTATAGTGGAGCTTGCTTGCTCGATAAAGCAGGGCTTGATAGCAAACTACATTGGAGCTCGCTAACTTGCTACAACAGAGCTCGCCAGCTCGCAACAGAAGAGATTGCTAGTTCAATATAGCTGAGCTCATTAGCTCACTACAGAGAATCTCGCTAGTTTGCTATGGTGGAGCTCGCTAGCTTGCTAAAGCAGGGCTTGATAGCATGCTACATTGGAGCTCGCTAACTCCCTACAAAAGAGCTCGCTAGATCGATAAAACAGTGCTTGCTAACTCACTGTAGAGGAGCTCGCTAGCATTTTACAGTGGAGCTTGCTAGCTCGCTATAGCCGGGCTTGATACCAGCTACATTGGAGCTCACAAGCATGCTACAGAGGAGAACAGAAATACACAAGAATCAAATCCACAACCAATAACAGTGGTGCTAACAAGGAGCTAATACTTTTGAATTTTGGGACCAAACTAGTAAAGCAGGACGTGGTGAATAACTGTGCTGGCGGTTTGGTTACCTGGCTGGAGGATGAATCTCATCACCTGAGTAAAACTGCGCTCACATGCGATTGCCTGGAGCTCCGTCATTAGCATTTTGAAAGGCCACTTTTGGTGAGACTGTTCTCAAAGAGTGAGTCAGTAAAACACTGTTTGCACAGTGAGATGTAAATGAATGCGTGTGAGTGTTAGTTGTGCATTGCTGTGTGAGCCCTTCAGGCCTCATGAGCTTGTCAATAAGAGTTAAAGGACTCTACAAGAGCAGATGATTCTCTGGGGGTCTACAAGCAACCCTTTAGCTAAAATGCAAAGTATGCTACAAAGAGCTTTCACATGCTATTAATCAATATTTGTGAGGCTGTGTGTTTAGAAATGTGCCAAAAAAGGGAACTTTGCACGCATCCATGCATGCGTTGGATGTGCCATTCTGTTTTAAAGGCCCCTCCGGAAGAACCCATGTGTGCAAAGACATTGCTATTCCATCACTCTGAGCGGAACGTGGCCAAACAGATCCCATCGAGTTTGCATTAGAAAAAGAGGCTTCTTTCCTTCCTCCCCAGACTCGCTGCTAGGATGTGTCAGAGCGGCCCATCCCCGCCAAAACCTGCACATTTATGCTGTTTCTAGAGGTGTGTTTGCATGCTGCACTCGGTGTCCGTCAAAACCATGCTTCAGCGGTTTCGGGGACAACTGAGTGTGCAGACCTGCGAGGACCGAGATTTACTCTGACAGCCGGGACCCGAGCTGTCTGATTATTCGGCCACCAACAGAAAAGACTCAATTCAGGCAGTAAATGTTGGGTTTAAAAATTATTTACTGTATGATATCCGCTCCCAGACACTAATGTTACCTCATCTGTAGAGGTTTTGTGATTCTACTTTTAACTTCCTCAGAAGAATTGTTGTATCAAAAGTTTATGGAAGTTTTTCTGTAACAGGGTAGATTGTAGTTTTTTCATTTGTTTTATTCTGTCAGAGTTTGAAATTCCGGAGAGCCCCTGAACAGGACACCTCATTGCTGCCTGACTGGGGACAGGTGTGCAGAGGGGCCATGGCCAGTGGGAGACTTTTTAAGGAAACAGGGAAGCGAGAGAAGCCAGCGCCGGGTCTCAGAGAAATGTGGCGAGACAAGCCAGCGCCAGGCCCTGAAAGAACGTGGAGATAAAAAGCCAGCGCCAGGCCGCGAAGGAGCGTGCAAAAAGAAGCCAGGGCCGGGCCCCGGAGGAGTGTGGTAAGAAAAGCTAGCACAGGACCCTGGAGGGACGTGGTGAGAGAAGCCAGCACTGGGCCCTGGAGGAGCGTGGAAAAAGAAGCAAGTGTGGGGCCCTAGAGGAGCGTGGTGAGAGAAGCCTTCACCGGCCCCTGAAGGAGCGTGGAGAAAGAAGCCAGCGCAGGGCCCTGGAGGAGCATGGAAAAAGAAGTCAGTGCCGGGCCCTGGAGGAGCGTGGCGAGAGAAGCCAGCGCCAGGTCTCAGAGAAACGTGGCGAGACAAGCCAGTGCCGGGCCCTGAAAGAACGTGGAGAAAAAAGCCAGCGCCAGGCCCTGAAGGAGCGTACAAAAAGAAGCCAGTGCCGGGCCTTGGAGGAGAGTGGTAAGAGAAGCTAGCACAGGACCCTGGAGGGACGTGGTGAGAGAAGCCAGCACTGGGCCCTGGAGGAGCGTGGAAAAAGAAGCAAGTGTGGGGCTCTAAAGGGAGCGTGGCGAGAGAAGCCAGCACCGGGCCCTGAAGCAGCGTGGAGAAAGAAGCCAGCGCTGGGTTCCGAAGGAGTGTGGCAAGAGAAGCTAGCGCCTTGCCCTGGAGGGGCATGTCAAGAGAAGCCAGTGCTGCGCCCTGGACGAGAGTGGAAAAACAGTCCAGTGCCGGGTCCTGAAGGAGCGTGTAGAAAGAAGCCAGTGCCGGGCCCCGGAGGAGTGTGGTAAGAGAAGCTAGCACTGAACCCTGGAGGGGCGTGGCGAGAGAAGCCAGCACTGGGCCCTGCAGGAGCATGGAAAAAGAAGCCAGTGTGGGGCCCTAGAGGAGTGTGTCGAGAGAAGCCAGCACCGGGTCCTGGAGGAGGATGGCAAGAGAAACCGACAGTGAAGGAGCCCAGTTGGACAACAGCCCTCTGAGTAGAGCAGCTCGGGGTGTTGAAACTGGATTAGGTTAGAGATTTTTTTTTAACCCTTGATTTATGATGGCCCAGTATGAAAAAAATAAAAAAACCTCTCTTTTTCTTTTTCTGTAGAACAATTAGTCGATTTAACAGCACACCGATAGCCAACCAATAAAATCATGCCAACAAAACTCCCAGAAAATTCAAAGGTTTAAAAAAATTAACAATCTGATGTAACAGAAAAAACTTCCATAAGAATTTTTGCTAAGGAACACAAAAAATAAAGAAGTCTGAATATAAAATAACATAAAGTCTGTCACTTTGTTTGAGGTCAAGATATTCTGTGACCTTCATCTAAACAGACGTTTCCATCCTCCTCATCCAGATCAGACTGGATGAGCTGTAACACAGAAACCAAAGGTGCAGAAAGAGATGTAGAAAACAGGAAACAAGTGCAGCCAC
>NC_050522.1:4821503-4823080 GCF_002922805.2 Oryzias melastigma | reverse complement strand
AAATTCAAAGGTTTAAAAAATTAACAATCTGATGTAACAGAAAAAACTTCCATAAGAATTTTTGCTAAGGAACACAAAAAATAAAGACGTCTGAATATAAAATAACATAAAGTCTGTTACTTTGTTTGAGGTCAAGATATTCTGTGACCTTCATCTAAACAGACGTTTCCATCTTCCTCATCCAGATCAGACTGGATGAGCTGTAACACAGAAACCAAAGGTGCAGAAAGAGATGTAGAACACAGGAAACAAGTGCAGCCACACAGTAGAGCAGGGGCAGTGTAGCATCCAGTGATCTGACACCTGTGGACACGGGGGCCTTTCAGAATGGCTGATGGTCACAGGAACAAAGAAACCATCAACCATCATGATTTAACTCTCTGAATGAAACAGCAAACACTGAACACAGAAAATGTCTCAAACACTCAAGAGAACTCAAGAGACATTTCTCCTCTGACCCCGATTTAGCAGACACTGACCCGTAGGGCTGGGAATCACTGGGTACCTCACAATATGATGCGATACGCGATACATGGCTCACGATGTCAATTATATTCCATTACTACGATAATTGGTAAAAATCCTCTCTAATAACCAACATTATATAGAACACATTTTTGGGGGAAAATACATCCCCATTAATTTTTTAGCTTAAACACAATCATAATTAACAACTTGCCTTATTTTGTGCAATAAATTAGACACTTTTGTGCAACATTGCTGAAATCAGTAATACTATGTCTTTGACAAGCATAGACAACAACTGAATCTGAATCATCTGTCAAATTCAATGTTAACAATAGTAAACATGAACAGCAGTGCCACTATTTAGTGCAGAATTGTTGGAAGCAACAGAGCAAAAATTACATAATTCAAGCTATCTACCTCCAAAGGAACGTCAACCCAAAGGATGATGAATATGTTTCACAGCCTCTGTCAAGTGTTACCTAATTTTTTGTGCAGTTTTCCAACATTTGAAAAGGGCTGAGCATCCAAAAATGAAGGCTGATTTACTCAGACTGTCACTTGAGATTTTTTTTCCAATCTTTATCTATTTTCCATTTGGTCAGTCAGCAGTCAATAGGTAAGAACCCTAAAACACACATAGTAATGGCAATAAATATTTGCAAATTCAAATTCTATTACAGAATAGCAATAAACAACTTTAATCAGAAATAATTTACATAATTTTATGTGCTTCAATTAACTAGCAACCTCCCTATTTTACAGTCAAATCATTCACTTTATAAAATTACATTTTTATTTAAGTTCATACATCAAATCCTGCGTTTTTTTAATTTAAGAATGACTTTAAATTAACATTAGGAAAACGTAATTACATTCATTTGAAAACTTCCCACCATAAACTTACCAAAGTTACACCGTACAGGTTAAAGGCCTCATGCAGTGGCAATTTTTTTTTTTAAGTTTAGAAAGTCAATGGAACTTGGAAAACGAATCTGATAAAAAATATTCACTTAAAATGATGCAGCGCGATTTTATTGATCATTTTATGGTCGTGCACAGCTTTAAATTTGGGCGATAGGTGGTGATGGGCGGGGGCTGCGCGTGACGTC
>NC_050522.1:4816433-4819879 GCF_002922805.2 Oryzias melastigma | reverse complement strand
GACAGACCGCTATGCTGGGGCTGGATCACGCTTAAACCTCCAGAACTTTGGGATATTTTGCATATTTTCGCACGGCGAAAGAGGGACGGACCACACACTCAAAGCTGAGATTTATCTTTTCATCTACAAATAACTGCCGTTGTTTAAACTACATTTAAAATGTCCCCCGGTGCGCTTGCTGTTCGGAACGTCGGGGGTCCGCAGCTCTCGGGACGCGGCGAGAGAAATCTAGAGAAATGCTCTGTTCATGTTAATGATCTTAAACATGACTGTCTTAGTTGGAAAACCCACATTAACGTCAGGAAAACAACAAAGCAGAGGAACTTTCTGCACCTTTACAAAGGTCAGTGTGTTTGTAGTCCACAATCTATGAGGAGACATAGGTAAAATAATAAAACATTTTAGATTGTTAATATAATTTATTCCAGCTTGGTGAGCAAGATTAATCCTTTAACACCAGAGCTTCAATGTTTATGTTCTTTGATTTACTGTAACTTTTCAACCGGTAACACGATAATTCCACTGGATAAAGCGATGTGATAGACCTGGTTTTTGTCTATAAAAAACTTTTGTCTGTAAAAAACTGCTTCCTGAATCCCAAATATAATTTGTGCCACAACTGTGAAGAAACTTCCATTTAACAACTTCTATTTCCAACAAGTCGTCTGATAAAAGCATAACGTTTATTGATGAGGACATCCACATTGTGAATTTAATTACATTTAAAACACAGGATAATTGAGCCCAGCAAGAAAGAGAGCTTTCTGCAGATATGAATGAGACCAAAGAATAAGTAATCAAGTGAGTCGAGTTTTTTTTATAGCAGTTTGAAATAGAAAAAGATAAAATACCAACTATGAGAGTGTTCTAAAATGATGAAGTTTTAAATTTGAAAAGTTATCAAATAAAAGTGACTAAAAGTAATAGTAAAATGTTCAATAAATAAAAGGATGACACACAGGAACCACAGGAGACTTCCACAACAAACTGTGAGATGAAAATTTCATGACTAAATTTCCACTGGGCTCTCAGTCACCTCACTTTCCATCATGTTGATTTATTCCTTTCTTATTTTTCTTTCTTTGAAGTTTGACTTTTGACTGCTCTGGTTGTGTCATGTTCTGCTGCGGTTCTTCATGGAAATGTGCTCTACCTGCTGTACCAGCAGCAGTGGTCGTGAGGAGCAGAGATAAAGCTTGATCGTTGTCTGTCCTATCAAATATCCAGATGCTGCTTTGACGTGTCTTTGTAAATGCAGAGAGCAAAATTCTACTTTCACTGCAGACAAAATACACTACGGCCTCGAGGTTGACGAAATCTTCAACATAATTTAAGTTTTATTTACACTGAGACAGTTTAGGTTTGAAACACTTCAAAGCATGTCTTCTTTGTAAGGCAGGTGTGAAAGCTCACCTGAACTCTTGGGCGGAGCAAACAAGAGAACTCGAGTGCCAACCACGTCTTCCCTCAGACTTCAGATGGGTCATTTCACCTGGTGACCACTGGGTGGCTTGTTACTCAGTTTCTATTTAATCCATGTGTTAAAGCAGGGGTCTCAAACTCGCAGCCCGCGGGATGATGATTTGCGGCCCCCGTCTTCATATGAAAGATTACTGTTAGTGCGGCCCGCAAGATTGATATGAATGACAGTTGCTGTGTGCAGAGCTGAACTAACCAATCACAGTGAGGTATGTGACTCTGGAGGCGGGACATCGGCGGGCTGTCCAGTACCTCACTCCCTCATTTTTTCATTCCTCCAGTCAGCTGGGCGGAGGAGGAGCCATGAAGCACCAAACGCGATTCGCGTGACAAATTTGCGTGCCCCGTGCGGGGAATTTGCTGCTGGCGGCTTGTTAAAAAGTGTTTCTGTCGCCGCGCCGCGCCGCGTGAAGGAGGAGTTTCCAGTTCTGTCTGTGGATGTCTCTCTTAGAATGAATGGGAGACAGATATGATGTTGAGGAATAAGCTTTTTTGGCGTGCTAGCTGTTCCTATTAAATCAGAGATCCCCAAGCTCCGAGCTGCAAACCTGTAGCCCGCACTCTTTCACCACGCAGGGATCCGCTGCTCTTGCCTGTCAAACATGTATTCCTGAGCTTGAGGCCGCGCGCGCGTCTGTGAATTTTAGGGTTCACACACCAGCTGTCGGCGCATTCCAGTCCATGTAAACGCGAGTAGAAGTCCGATATTCTGCTACGCGCGTTTGCATGGAAACCCCCATGGAAAGCGGCCCCCGAATGTGCACTGATGCAGCCGACGCGCCCGCGAGCACTCCACACCTCCAATGAATGGAAGACACATAGATCAGATTTATTTATTATGAGGAGTTCTACAAAAATCTACAAAAAATGAAATCCTTCAAAGATTTTCTCGGTACCGAGGTTTCTCTCTCACTCTGAAGGAGGATCCGTTAATACAGACATTTGAAACTGAACAAAAATAGTTTTCGCTCCTCAGTCAGTCAATATGTGGTTTCTTCAGTAATATATATCTGTTGTATGGTCATTATTTTATTGATTTATTACTGATTTATTTTGTCATTCATTTTTTAATATATTTATTTATTTAATTCATTATTTTGTGTTAGAAATAAATATATTTGAGAACATTGGAATGTTTTATCACCACTTTTCTTGTGGAAATCCTGATCCAGCCCAGCCTCACGAAGACATTGCCTCCAGCGGCCCCCAGCTGAATTGAGTTTGAGACCCCTGTGTTAAAGTCAAGGCCCAGGGGCCAGCTCCGGCCCTCCAGACCATTTAATTGTCATTAATGACCCGATGTTATCTTGCGCTCATTTCTAACTTGTATGATTTTGCCAAAATATATTTTCATGGAGAATAAAATACTGAAAGTTATTTAAGGATTAAATTGATTTATTCTGGAATAATATTCCTGCCTTTTTATTATTCATAAAAATTTTGTTTTAGTGTGTTCAATAAATGTTTATCCTGTTCGGCCCGTGACCTAAGGTGTATTGTACATTTTGGCCCCCTGTGCGATTGAGTTTGACACCCCTGATTTAATCCAATGTGAAACAACTCAAGTACACACAACTGACAAAAAATAACAATGATGTACCAACTCCATATGGTTAGATTTTATTACCAAGAGAAATGTGGTGGAGTGTGTTTGTGTGTGGGTGGGTAGGTGTTATGAACTTTCAAATTCATATTTGATAAAGGAAATTCAGAATTTCAAATTAAGATTTTAAAATAAAGGCTCTACTAATACTATGGCCATAAATACAACTGCCAGCGCGCAATATGGAGGCATCAGCAAAATCTTCAAAATTTAATTCCGTCACTTGAATGAGTGAATGAAACGGTTTGTTTCAAGCAATCAGGAATAATACATGATATACACAAATATACACTCTAACAAACAAACACGCATGCATCACACAAGGAAGGTGGGACCTTCGACCTTCTGTCCCCTACCCCATCCC
>NC_050522.1:4799760-4814345 GCF_002922805.2 Oryzias melastigma | reverse complement strand
CAGCTCACCTTAGCACTAACCGTTTGTGTGACAGAATGAAAGTCTTTATCTGAATGGGTTTGTATGATGGAGTGAGTGAGCTGCTGTTGCAGTTACAGTAGAAAACAAATAATAAATAAATAAAATAAAACATAATCAATATAATAAAGTTTAGCATTAAGTACAACAGGGGTTTATACTCAATAAATCCCTGTTGTGAAAGTAAAATCTGCCCAACAAAAGAAGCTCTCAGCCCACATCTGTTGGCTCAGCTGTTGGACAGGACAAGTAAAAGAAAAAAAAAAAGGAATAATACATGAAATAACATATCACATAATGAATCACAAGTAGATCACTTGAAAGGGAGTGGAAGGAAGCAAACTTACATAATCCCTTGATTTTTCTGAAACCATTGGTTTTGTCACGAAGACGGAGACAGTCAGGCGGCCACAGGGTGGTGACTCCTGGATCTCCTGCCAGCGGCAGCTCTGATTGGACAATGTGTAAATGTCTCCGGACAGTAGCCGTCCATATCAAGTGTGACTGACCACCCACTATATAGCCCAGGGTATATAAAAAGTGGGCCAATCTGCAACACTGGTCATTTGCAACTCTGATTTTGAGTCTTATTATAATTTTGTCAATTTACCACTTTAGAGACAACACTCTTCCAATGAAAGCACGAGATCTTTTTCATATTCTTCTGATCATCAACAGTATTTCGTCAATATCAAGGTCTGACATACCATTTCTAATGGCATCACGGGGGTCTGATAATCAGACAATTTTGGGGACCTTGGAAACGCTCCCATCAGTCATTTCTGCACTGCTGCCTTTCTGCCACCCGCCTGTCGCTGGGACTGCGAGACTTCCAAATGTGCCAGAGCGGCCACTGACAATGTCAAAAATTGTCCAGTTGCTGTAAAAATGAAACTTTTTCTTAAAGGGGCCATGCAATTTTTTTCTTAATCCTTTCAGAGTGAACTAAATTCATATATATGATCATATATAACTTTTGGAACACAATATATATCTAAATATGTATATATATATTAAATATTTGTTATTTTCGTGTTTTTTTCGTACCTGAAAGTAAAACAACTCGACCCCTGAAGCTCCGCCTGCCACTGCATGTTGCTACACTCGCTCTAAAGTAACAAACACCTGTTTGAGCTGGAGTTTATTGAAGACAGGACACAGTTGAAAGATATACAGTATCGTTAATCTAAAATGGAAGTTTTTTGGTGATCACCGCTAGCTCTGTGGAGTAATTGAGTGTTGGTGTTAGACTGGGGGCGGAGCTGTCAGAGCAGACTCTTCCTGAAAGGGGCGGTTTCACTTTGTGACATCAGCACGTAAGAACCCGATCGTTTTCATGGGTATGGGAGGGGCTGCTGCAGACAGTGCAGGTTTTTAGAGGATTACTCAGAAATGCATGAATGGATCAAAATACCACTTTGGGGTTCTTTATAGTGAGGAATGAACAGAATAATGCACTTAAAAGCTCAAAAAGTTGTTTTTTCATGGTATGGCCCCTTCAAAATCTCCTAAAAATGTGACTGATTAAAAATTCCGCTGTACTTACACCTGTCGAATTTGCTTGAAAAACTTTAAGCATTTAGGTTGCTTGCCGAGGCATTTTAGAACACGTGACCTTATCTGAGCATGCTCCAACAACTGACAGCTGTTTGTCCTCATTTACCCCTTTTTTGGGAAGGTTTAGTTCAGTCCACACAAGGTGGAGATAATTAAAAACTGGGATGAAAACGTTCAGTTGTTGACATTATAATGTTGTCACATAACTACAGGGTCTGTCACAATTTACCTGTGACTTCCTCTCTGTACTGAGAGGACAGGCAGAGCAAAGGAAGAGGGAAACCAGAGTGAGGCTTTGTGTGTACACTGAAAGAAAGAACTGAAGATCAGTTGATTCTAGATCTTGATTGACTGAGCTCACCTGATCCAGGTGTTCTACTTTCATGGTTCTCGGGAGAAAACTGAAGATTGTCTCTTTTTTTGGCTTCTGTAGGTTGTTGAGTGGTAAAAAAAAAAAGTTGATTTCAGAAATTCCTGGTGTATGTGAAGAAGGTCAGCATTTTCTGTCACAGATGAGACAGCTCACAGCTTTGCTGGAAAAACCCGGGAGGAGTTCATGACCTTTAGACACTGCTTTTTCAGGCTCAACCTGCACAAAAAAAGGAAAAGTCTTCAAATATCTCTGTTGTCACTAAGCTCTATGTGACTGAGTTTTTGACCACTTTCAGATAGTTTTACACTGCAGTGCCTGCAGGACTCAAATCATATTTGTTGCAAACTATCTGGGACTTGTATTCCTACTGTCTTCAGCTAGTATGAAGAGCTGAATCTGTCACAATGATCACATTCTTCCTTTAGCTACTGTCAGCTTTCATTGCATACCAACATTTTGCAGCCTTCGTGTGTCTGAACAAGCGTGTGCACTTTGCAGTTTTTAGACTAGATGGGAGATTGAGCATCCCTCAAATACATGGTTGACCTTGTGAAGCCTTTCTCCTTTTTTTCCCTCTGTCTTTGACTCTCCCTCTGTCCTTTTGTCTCTCTGCGTTCCACTGCACTCGTTTAAAATGAGGATGACAGCTTCCACTCTAATGGACTTTGTGTCCTACCCCCAGAAGGTCTGCACATTTACACCGCTAACCTCCTTTTGCAGCCCACGGTTCACCCTTGTCTTTGGCTTCAGTCTCAGTTATTTACCTCTTTCATTTGGCCCCTGACTCCCGCTCAGTGGTTGGCCGGTTCCTTGTAAAGTGCGGCCGTGGGCTCCATTGTTTGGCTTGCTGTGCACTCCTCTTGGGAAGTTGGGATTTCTGTTTAACAAGTGTTTATTTGTGCTCACAGAGGAGGCCAGCCAGCGAAAACAGAAAGCAGTGAGCGGGCCTCCTGGGAGAGGCTGAGCTTGCCAAACACAAAGAATCACAAATCAGTGGTGGAGAAGAAAATGCTGATTCCATAGATCATTTCAGGTTGTTGCTCAGGGATAACAGAACTGTCGATTCCGCCTGATCCAGAGAATAAACGGGGCGGATGTCCGTTTTTTATCGGCACAAACACCAGGGATCTCTGTCAGTAGAGTGGAATTGATCGTGCCTGACACTGTAGATACTGCAGTGCAGAAACATCATGCCTTCATGCCACATGAGAGTTTGTCTGCATCATGATAGTGAATGTCCATTCATGCTGGGAGATGTCCTTCACAGGCTTCCTTTGGTTTGGTTGCGGTCAATAGTTTCATCTTCCTGTTGCTCTTCTGAGCAGCAACTTGTCTTATAGGTCAAGAGATTTTAAATGGTTCCAGTGTCTTTTACTGTTTCTTTATCCTTTGATTGATTTATGTTCAATTGTATTCATTTTTATTCTTTCTGTTTTTTTATATCAGCTCTGCCTCCTGCTGCTGTAGATCAGGGGTGTCAAAGTCAATCGCACAAGCGGCTAAAATCCAAAACGCACCTTAGGTCCCGAGTCGAACAGGATACACATTTATTGAACAATCTAAAACTTTTTATTTTTATTTTAAAAACGTAACTTTTTAACATAATTATGAACTAGATATATAGCATTACCTGCAATAATGCTAGTGTGAATGCTGTAAGCTGAATGTGGCCGCTAAAAATGCTGAAATTGAGAGCTAAAAACGCTGAAGCTGATAGTTAAAATCACTGAAGCTAACAGCTGAAAATGCTAAAGCTGGTAGCCAGCTAAAATATTAGCTAAATGGCATATTAGCCTAAAAAAATAAAAATAAATAAAAACTAGATAAACCAAAACAGCTAGCATATAGCATATACCTGAAAAAATAGCTCAACTTCAAAGTAGTCTAAAAAACCGAAAAAAGACAAAATTAGCCTAAAAAGCTAGCATATAAATATTAGCCTAACTCCAAAACTGCCTAAAAAACATTTTTGAAAAAGCCTAAAGTAGCCAAACCAGCTAGCATGCAGCTGAAGTATTAGCTAAACTCATAAATATCCTAAAAAAATCTTAGTAAATGCCAAAATAGTCCAAAAAGCTAGCAGTGCCAATTTTTAAAACTTTGAAACTGTAACTTTTTAACATAATTATGAGTAATTAAAAGGCAGGAATATTATTCCAGAATAAATTAATTTACTGTAAACTTTAAATGTAGTAGTTCACTTTAAGCTTATCCTTTTCGGGGTCTCCACAGCGTAACAGCACCCACTGTTTCGCATCAGTGATTTGGCAGAGTTTTTACCCCGGATGCCCTTCCTGACACAACCCTGTACTTGAGGGGCACAGGGACCCAGTTAGGCAGCAGCGTCAAGGGTCTTGCCTAAGGACCCAATCTGGGTGGGGATCAGTGGACGACCCTGGGAATCGAACCCAGGGCTCCTGGGTGTTAGCCCTTCACCTAGCACACTGAGCCACCCAGCCGCTATTCTTTTTAAACCTTAAATAACTTTCAATATTTTACTCTCCCTAAAAATATATTTTGTCAAAATTATACAAGTTAGAAATGAGCTCAAGATAACATCAGGTCATTAATAACAATAAAATAAAATGATCTGGAGGGCCGGATAGAATTACCCGGAGGGCCAGATCCGGCCCCCGGGGCTTGACTTTGACACGTGCTGTTTAGCACAATCTTTAAGTTTTTGTGAAGTTCTTGGAGTTCGATGTTTGTCTGGAGAATCGAGGTCGACCTTCCTCAGTAGCAGCACCAGCTCAGAGATCAAAACCTGTCTGATGTTTGCAGCACCAAAACGTACACGTCCCATCATGACGGAGCTGGAAGCTGAAGAACTTCAATCAGTGGACTGTTTTTCACCCGGACGCTTTTTAGAAAAGCTCAATCAAACAGGAAGTTGTCGTCACTGTTAACTTTTAATTTGAAGAAAGACTTCAGAAAATCTCATCTGTAGCAGATGGTTCAGCAACACATTTATTTCAGAGCAGAACACATTTTCTGAGGTTTACAGGCCTTTTCATGTCCACTCAGTTGGAGCATGTTTTATCCTTCGTGTCTTTTTAAATTGGATCCAATGCACAGATTTGAGTGTTTATTTAGCACTTATGCTGAAACAGTCATCTGTTTTCTTTACCCTGATGAATCCCTTTCAGGGTCACTGGACCGCTGGAGCCTGTTGTGGTCACTGGTTGGTAAAGGTTGGTACATCTTTGACAGGTTACCAGTCTGACACAGGACCTCACAAAAACCCAGTTAATCAATGAAACACATGACTAAAAAATGAGTAAAATGAGAGAAGGGGGCGTGGTCTGGGGAACTCAAAGAAAAATATACAATTTTTAACTGAAGTTCTAAAAAACAATTAAAAGCTGGTTATCAGAGAAACAGCAGTACATTGTGTTAAATATATTTTTTGGCTTTGTGAAGCGTCCATTACGACTATAGTTGGGTACATTTTCTACTTATTTCAATAGTTATTAATTCATTTCTACAGTTTCTAGACAGTTTTTTAGTGTGTTACTCTTTTTTTTCGCTGTTAAACGTTTTTCAGTAAAAACTCCACCATGGACAGGTGTTGTGAAGCTACAGCTATAAACACTTGATACAAGTATCAGATTGTTCTAATGCAAGGATTCTTTATATTTGTCCCTATCAAAAAACAATAAAAATAAGTCGATATTGATGGTTGATCAGTTTTTGCTGCATCATGTGTCCACTGTGATGGTTCTTGGTCCCATACGTCATAGTAAAACAAACCTACCATGTCTCCGTCCTAATAGTATTTTACCATGTAGATAAAATCAATTCACCCCCTTTGAAAGGATTTTATAATGGTAGATTGATTTGATTTACAACTCACCTCAGACAGATCGATCTGGTTGGATCCTAGAAATATAATTCAATTGATTGATTAAGTTGATTAATTGTTACACCCTATTAATTATGTTTTGGTGCTCGAGCAGTCAGCCTCTGATCAAGTTCAGTTCTCACTTTGCGTGCCCATGTGTCAAAGTTATAGTCGGCGCCGGTGTTCGGCTGTAAAGTGAATGTGTGTTTCAGGGTGAATGGGACTGTGACTGTAAAGCACCTTCATACCATTTCACTGTGAATATATGATAACACTTAGATAAAATAAGAACTAACTGATTTGATTTTCATGCAGAAACATGTATTATACTTTAAGGATTATTAATTATTACATACAATTATATTTAGTGATAAAATATGTCTATCTGGTTTATATGTACTTTTTGTTTTTCTATAGAGATTAAATTAAAAACAAAGAACTAATCATGTTAATACCCAATAATAGATAAATGTTGCTGAATGAAGAGAAGTTAAGGCTCTACAAGGGTTTAAAATCATCGGGAAAAGAGATCTAAGAAACACAGCAAAATGCAGGAAGCCGTTAAGAAAGGATTCTGAAATATGGAGCAACTAGAACTGCAGCTGCTGTCACACAGTTGATGAATTCAAAGGTGAAACCTCTCCTCCAACAGTCTGTTCTCAAAGGTAGAAATAGCTGAAATAAAACAAAACTTCTCTGGCATAAACTGACCAAATGAAACTTTACTGTAGGTCAACCAATCCCAAAGACTGCTTTTGAAATGTTAATAAAACCATTTTAAAAACTAATGAACAGCTTGCAATCTATAGAAAATATTGATCCTATTTCTCTCCTACTGTATTTTCTGAAGGGATTTTCAGAACTCCGTATCTGCATAAAACATGATGTTGTTCTGTGTTTTTCCTTGAGTTTGTTTGATGTTTTTTCCCTGCGTGTGATGAAGGTGATCCTGCATCTGTGCTTGTTTACTGGTAAACCTTCCATATCTGCAGCATTTGTTCCTAATAGATCCGCAATTGTTGATAGGAAATGAGGATTGGAAAGTAAATGACTACAAGTGGCACTTGTGTAAAAAGGATGATGATGGGAGGTTGAAGTAATGATGCAGCGAGGAATGAATGAAAATCAATAAGACAAGGCCGGCGGCGGCGGCAGGTGATGCCTTGAGTTCTAAGTTGGTCGTGGCACTTCAATCCCTCTCTTCCTTAACGTTACGCTCTCATCTCTGAATCTGCAGACGAGGGGAATAGTACTATCACTTGTGCTGAGTGGGCAGCCATTTGAAAGAATCAATCGCACTCGGGTTGGAGTAAAGTTTTCCCTGCCAAAGCAGCACCTTTCAGAACACATGAGCCCTCACCAATGAATGAATTGCCCGCCCTGCCATCCTTTTCCTTTTTTGCTCATCTTGATTCTTTCATTCCCCGTGTGGGAAAGTAAGGAGGAGTGCTACAGCAAACAGTTTGACTGATGAGAAAGATAAGTGGCGGAGAAGCTTCGGAGGCGAGGACTGTAGCCGAGCGGTGTGTTTTTGTGAGTGTGGGTGTGAGGGAGGCAGGAGAGAGACTGAAGGTGACAGATGTCAGTAGTCTGAAGATGAGGAACATGATAAGCAGCCTCCCTGTCATTCAGATGTGCAGACCGTGACATCCTTCAAGCGCAGGGTTCAAACCAGACTGCTGTTTGTGCAACCAGAGTACAAGATGTTTGTTCAAATCCAGAAACCAGCAAACGCTGGACTATTTTTAAACTTTACTGCTTCTAATTCAACCTATTTTATTCCAGATGGGGGATTTTTTCCTCTGTTTCACAAATGATGAGGGATCAAAGCCGTAGAAATTAACATTGGTGGAAATGTGAATTTTTAAATAAATGTAATTAGTAAAGCCAAATTGTTTTTTACATTGACTTTAACAGAATTAAATGTGGATGTCTTCATCATCACTGTGTGATTGTGTGTGTGAATGGATGAATGGGACTGTGACTGTAAAGCGCTTTGTGGCTTCTAAGAAAGCAGTAAAGCGGTATATAGGTATACACCATTTACAATTTCTCTTTTTCAGTTACTGCAGTGTGAAACGCTCCAGAACTAAGAGAACAAAAAAATTCAACAGTTTCCTGATTGTTTTTGTTTCCAAGTTTTACTGAAGTTTCGAAATTGCTGTGAAAGTAAATAAAAAAACTAGAACGTTGACGCGTTAACATACGCGATTAATAATAATGAATTTGTTATTATATGTTAATGACCTCAGGCGTCCTGTCGTGCAGCTGTGAGATCAGCGTAATAAAACTCTGTCTAAAATAAACTTTTGATTCATTCTGTGATTGAGATGCTGGCAAAGACTGTAACTAAAGCAAAAAGGCGATCAATCATGATTAATTTTCTCCAGATTTGTGATCAATGAGTGATCTTTTTATCTGTTATCTCCATTTGGACGACTAAAGCCTCGTTTCTACTGAGCTGTGCCGTTCAATAGGGTAAGGAATGGTCCAGAAAGCGTATCAAATAAAAAAGGAGCTTTGAGACACGCGTAGTATAAACAGTTATGTTGTCGTTGAGGATCCAACCTGAACAAACAGAAACGGCTGTGATTTTTGTCAATTTGAGAAAACATGAAAATAAAGGTGGGCTTTTCATCAAACATAAAAGATTTTCTCTTTTCAGTTTCAACATTAAATAGGTTTTTACAAAGCTTTTTAAGGAGATTAGTTAATTTCAGAGAAATATTTTACATTTTGTAGCCTGAACATTTGGTCCAGTTCCACCTCCACCTTGAACACTGTTTTCCCTACAGAAAATCTCACCACTACATAAATGAATTATTTATTTTTTAATGAAAATAATCTGCACATATTGTTTATTATTGATAGTTATTTCATGTTAATGACTTTTCTATTGAAAATACTTGACTAACTTTTCTAATGAAAATAATCTGTGCAGATTTTTAAATTTGTGTTACCTGATTTATTTTAATGCATACATTTCTATGATAGTTTAAATTAATGACTCTTCCAATGGAAAATAATCAGCATACATTTATATATTTTTCATGTTTGATACTTGTTTTGTATTAATTATGTTTTTCCAATTAAAATTAATCAGGCACTCTATCTTTTAATGTCTAGTTATTATATTTTTGACATGTTTTATGGATGTAAACTTCTGTGGATTGATTTAATTGCACATTAATTATTTCTTTACTGCTTGAAGTAAACCATTTCTAATCAAATCTAATCTAATATAATCCAGTCCAATCTGTTTTCCAGCTCTCATCCCGAACACCTCGAACCTTCTTCTGTAACTCCAAACCTCCTCATCCAAACCCCAGCTTCTCTCTCTGGATCCTGTCATAGACTTTCTCTAGATCCATAAACACGCACAGCAGATCCTCCTGACCTTCTCTGTTCTTCTCCAGAAACATCCTCAACGCTAATATTGCCTCTGTGGATCTCTTTCTCTGAATATATTCCCTGCAAATATTTACCTCTGACTTCAGTCTAGTTTCAACTCGTTCTCATAATTTTAATAAATCAATTAAACAATTTGTAACAGTTAAATCACAGTGGAACAAGGACTGTTGGGCTCCTCCACACCAGACAAGAAATACTTAGACACAAATTAGAGACATAAATACATACATTTAATTAGAAGCACTTGATAAAACTATGTAAATGGCTATAAACAGTAGATAAATTAATTGTCTGCTTCACTGTGACTCGTCAGTTTTACTCCTCTCTAGTTTCTCTGAACGTCTCTATACTTATTAAAATGGAACCAGAACATTTCTCCTACGTTCTCCAAGATCCAGGTAAACAGTCCAGTCAGAAACTCTTCTGCCACCTCTCCTGAAGTCTTCCAAGCCTCCACAGGTTCGTTTGTTTGGACTAACTGGCTTCAGTATCTTCCTCCTTACTAATCTTTGGTCCTTCCAGCTTCACAGCATCCACATCCTCTCTGTGCTCTCTAACATGTTCCTCATTCATCAGTTCTTCTAAGTTCTCCTTTCATCTTTCTATCTAACTTGCAGAACCTGTTGACACATTTCAATCCTTGTTCCTGATCATCCTAACCTGCTGTGTCATCACCACACCGCCATCTTATACAGTCTACATCACGTGTCAAAGTCAAGGCCCGGGAGACAACGGGCCCTGGAGGGGCGGTAATTATATCCAGCCCTCCAGGTCATTTTATGTTATTGTTCTTAATGGCCCGATAAGCACTTATTTCCAGCTTGTATAATTTTGACAAAATATATTTTTATGAAGAGTATAGGATTGAAAGTTATTGAAGGTTTAAGTTGATTTATTCTGGACAAATATTCCCACATTTTTATTATTCATGATTATGTTAAAAGGTTACAGTTTTAAAGTTTTAAAAATTGACATTCTGCTAGCGTTATGGTCTATTTTAATATTTAGTAAGATTTTTTTAGTCTATTTTAGAGTTTAGCTAATATTTCAGCTACATGCTAGCTGTTTTGGCTAATTTAGGCCTTTTTTTTAGTTTTTCATGCTGTTTTGGTGTTAGGCTAATATTTACACGCTAGGTGTTTTGGCTAACCCAAGTTCTTTTTGTTTGTTTGTTTTTTAGGCTAACTTGGCATTTAACTATATTTTAGCTGACTATCAGCTTCAGCGCTTTCATCTATCAAATTCAGCATCTTCAGCAGCCAAATTCAGCTTACAGCATTCACACTGACCGGGTTGTATTTGGTTCCGGTATCAATGCGGATTCAGTTCCTATTCTGTGCCAATTTTGGTACTTCAGTAATAAAAATAATGCCTACATCTTCCCAAATCAACATATTTTCATTCCCAAGTTGTCACATCTTGACGCATGGTTAAGACCACCGTGTCAAAACCTGTGACCTGCCCCTCTTTTACCACTCGGCGAATTCGCTGCTTGCCAAAGTAAAAAATGTGATCCTGAGTTTGACGCCGCAGCTGCATGTGGTGTCTGTGAATGTCACACTTCCAATAAATGGAAGATAGATAATATTTATTATTTATTTCTATATTGATTTATTATTAAAATTAAATTCTTCAAAGATTTTCTCATTACCGAAGCATCTATCTCACTAGCTTGTTTCGGTTTTGGTAGAACCACGTAAACCATAACGGTTCATACTTGGAACCGAATTTCGGTGCCAAACCTTAACCATTACTAAAATTCAACATCACACCTTCAACTTCCAGCTTCAGACTCATCACCCTATCTGACCCTCTCTTCACCTCCAGAACATTCTTACAAAGCTCCTCTTTAGGATCACTTCTTCATTCCTCTTTACATTCACACCATGATAAAACAAATCCATAAGTCCTCCTGTCTCTCCTTCTGGACTCCTGAACACACAGGAGATCCACCTTTCCTTCTTTTTTCCATCATCTCTCTGCTTTCCTATCAAAGTTACTACTTCAGCATTTCATATCTACATTATTCACTCCTGCTTCTGTTTGTGATTCAAATGGTTCATTTGTTTTTTGTCAGATGCCCTTCCTGACAAAAACGCATTTGCCCCAATTTGCCCCCTTGTGGTTGCTTCTAAATCCATCAGATTCACACTTGGAAAAAGGGAAATAATTCCAAAGTGAGCAAAGGAGCCACACATGCATCTTTTGTCCTCCTCTCCTAATATTAGTAATTCTCCCACAAAAGAAGGTTCTAAATCTCATCAGCGTCTATAATAAATGTATACATGCACCTTGTAATATCTCCAAGGCAGCATTTTCTTGCGCCATAAAATGAGTCATTTGTCTCCTATATATTTTTTTCTCTCCCAGCCACTGGGGAGGGGAGGCACGCTGCAGGAGCAATGCTGCTGAGATTAAAACCTGATGGAGGGTGTCTGAGCGATGAATGTGTGATGGTGAATTTGTGCTGCGTACATGCTTGCATGAAAGAAAAACAGAGCAGGGGGAGAAGGGGGATTAAACCCACCCGCCCTGGGCGCCCCTTTCCAATGTCAGGGAGGTGATGGCGAAGGGAGGCGAGAGTGCTGACGGGGCAGTCTCCCTCTGGCATGATACGGACACACAAACACCACACACGTGCACAAAAGAGGCAGATTTGTCTTTTGCATTATTTATGAAACGCTGCCATTATCTCTTGTTTTACACCTTGACTCCACTGAAAAGAGCTGAGTGTGTTCCTCTCTGAGGCGGGCGCCGCCGCTTACACTTTTAGGAAACTTTACCATATTCACTTCCTGAGAAAGGAGAATCCAGGAGGATGTGAGGTTAGCTATACGTCAGTGATCAGGATTTATTAAAGAAAAAAGAGACGAGGAGAAACGAGGGAAGCAGTCAAGCTCCAAAGAATTCACAAGTGCTTTGGGTTGGAAAAAGAAATATTCCTGCACACACTGGAAAACTCAAAAAGTTACGGTTTTAAAGTTTTGAAGATTTAATTTTAGTGTATTCAAAAAATGTTTATTCTGTTTGGCCCACAACCTAAAGTGTGTTTTGGATTTTGGTCCCCTGTGTGATTGAGTTTGACACCTAAACAACGTTGGGTTATGTTTAACTTTTTCTGAACAGGCAACTATGGACACTTCTGGAATTTTGTTATGCCTGTAAAATGTCACGATGGCAGTAGAGCCTTTTCCTATGTGTCTGTTCCCCAAAACAGCTGCAGGGTTTTCCTTAGTTACATATAGAATTGACATGGAGACAATATGGTCACTGTGGTCCATACGACAAATACGACACTAGAAGAAAGACATAAACTGCAGCTGTGAATAAAATAATGACAGAAATGAGAGTTCTGAGCAGAATTCCCCAAAAGTGGAAGAATTTCAACGCAACAATTAAGAAAATTACATTTGCATACAAGAGTAATTATAAAAATGACATTTTCTTGATTAAGAGTTAGAGAGTCAATGACTAATAAGAAAATGTGAACTGTTTTTTGTTTTTGACTGTCTGGATACTTAGTTCTGTTTAGTGAATCATGTGAGACCATTGCAGACCAAAGCTGAGTGTTTAAGTCAGGATGAGAAATCCTATCATTTTCTTTCTACTTTTTAACCTGAAGAGGGAGATGTGAATGTCTGCTGCAGAGAGGGGGGTGTGAGGGGGGCTGGACAAGCATTAGCAGTATCTGAGCCAGCCTTTAATGATGCTTTAAAAAAGACCTGCCTGTTTTTTGTTTTGTTTTTTCGCTAGTTGTCGTTGTTGCTGGGAGAATCTGAAAAGTCACAAAAATATGTGGCTGCATCCAATAGTCTGCCTTCAAAAAGTTCAGGAAGGTTTTGTTGACCGTCTGGTTCAGCTCTGAGCTCAGGTTGAGTTAAACTGCTTCTGCTTGTATTCACTTTTCCTTGTGTTTTTGGTTGATGTCAGTCAGTCAGTTTTATTTCAAAAGTCTGTTTTTTCTTTTTAATCTGTCTATTTGACCTACTTTGTTTGCCTTATAGATGAAGTGTCAAACTCATTCGCACAAGAAGCCAAAATCCAAAACACAACTTAGGACGCAGGAACAGGATAAATATTTATAGAACACTCTAAAACTACATTTTTAAAACTTTAAAACTGTAACTTTTTAACATCATTATAAACTAGATATATAGCATTACGTGTCCTAGTGAGAAAGCTGTAAGCTGAATATGGCTGCTGAGGATGCTGAAACTGATAGCTAAAAACGCTAAAGTTGTTTGCTAAAAACGCTGAAGCTGTTAGCTAAAAACGCTGAAGCTGGTGGCCAGCTAGTGTTTGCCAAATGCCAAATTAGCCTAAAAACACTAAGAAAAAAAAAACAGCTAGCATGTAGCTGAAAACAATTGCAAAATTCAAAATAGCCTAAACAACTGAAAAAAACTTAAGTTAGCTAAAACAGCTAGCATGTAGCTGAAATATCAGCTAAACTTCAAAATAGCCTACAAAATCTCAGTAAATGCAAAAATAGTCCAAAAAGCTAACAGAATGCCAATTTTTAAAACTGTAAAACTGTAATTTTTTAACATAATCATGAATAATAAAAAGGAAGGAATCTTTTAGATTTCAGTATTTTACTGTCCACAAAATTATATTTTGTCAATTTCATTCAAGTTAGAAATAAAGGCAAGATAACATCTGGCCATTAATGACAATACAATAAAAATGATCTGGAGGGCCGGATCTGGCCCCCGGGCCTTGACTTTGACACATGTGCCTTAGACATTTCCCAAAACTGCGCAGCGACCTAAAGTTTTTTCCCCAAACCAGCAGGTAGCCTCATGTCGTGTTTTAACTGCGTGTTGGCCACAGAGGTTTTCAGAAAAAAATAAAAATGTTGCTGGGATCGTATACATTTCTCTAAAAGTTGAGAGTTAGTGAGTTAGTGGCCACCTGGGCATATTTGGGGGTAGCGTAGTGGCACTCCAGTGACAAGCGCTGGTTTAGAAATTGGGCAACAGCTGAGTGGCCACAGGTTGGTGGCAGTCGGATCGCCAGCCAGCAACAGCTGAGACGATGTTCAAATGTCTTTGGACAGCAGCCGTTTATATCAAGCACAGCTGGGGGGTCAATAAGAAGCGGGCCATTTTGCACACCTGATGGCCTCCTTCTACATTCATAGCCATGCCAACAGTTTTCAAAAAAGATTGAAGACTCTACCGATTCTCGACTAATCACTGATTATTTTTTCCAATTAGTCGACTAATTCGGTCATGCACAAAGTGGATGTAAAGCACACATCTTAACCATCATTAGCTTTAAACTAACTACAAATAAAGACTGAAGATGATAGTTAATTAAACTTTAATGAATCGTGCAGCTTCTGTCCTCATTAAATCAATCGAGATCGACATCTAAAACAAA
>NC_050522.1:4797008-4799657 GCF_002922805.2 Oryzias melastigma | reverse complement strand
CACCCTGGACAGGTCGCCAGTCTGTCTCAGGGCCTCACACGAATATCACTGCACGCAAAAAAGAAACACTGTAGCTTCCTGGAAAATTTTAAAATAAGCATTCATTTAATTTGAATTCTCAATACTAAAAAAATTATTCACGGAACAGTTTTTGAAGCATAAAAATATTTTCCATAACCAGAATTCAAACCCGAGCATTCGCATGGGAAGGTAGCAATATTGACCACCGAGCTATCAATTGCAGCCCAAGTAGAGGCACAGTAGATGTCTTGACATGCGTTCCTGGTGTTCAAAATTTAATGATTTCTATTGTTAAGGGTTTAAAATTAGGAAGATAAAAACCTGTATTATTAATAGCAGGTCCCTGGAAAAACTCTTTATAAAAACTATAATATCCCTCAAATAAAAAATGAATCGGGCAAACTGCAGTCAATCGACTCGTGTCCTAAAATCCTCTCTTGATGTAAATAAAATTCCCTCTGGATTAATCCAGCCTCCTCGTCTCAGCTGTTGCTGGCTAGCGATCTGACTGCCACCAACCTGTGCAAACTCAGCTGTCGCCCAATTTCTAAATCAGCGCTTGTCACTGGAGTGCCACTACGCAACCCCAAAATATGCCCAGGTGGCCACTAACTCACTAACTCTCAACTTTTAGAGAAATGTATACGATCCCAGTGACATTTTAATTTTTTTTCTGAAAACCTCTGCCGCCAACACGCAGTTAAAACACGACACGAGGCTACCTGCTGGTTTGGGGAAAAAACTTTAGGTCGCTGCGAAATTTTGGGAAATGTCTAAGGCACATGTGTCAAAGTCAAGGCCCGGGGGCCAGATCCGGCCCTCCAGATAATTTTTATTGTATTGTTATTAATGGCCAGATGTTATCTTGCCTTTATTTCTAACTTGTATGAAATTGACAAAATATAATTTTATGGACAGTAAAATACTGAAATCTAAAAGATTCTCGCCTTTTTATTAGGGATGTCCCGATCAGGTTTTTTTGGGCCCGATCCGATTCCGAGTCATTTGATTTTGTGTATCTGCCGATACCGAGTCCCGATCCGATACTTTTATAAGACATTTAAAACATGGATAAACTGAAGAAACATATTAGTGTCGTCCTTTACACATATTTCAATAACCTTCTTTTATCATTAAAAACTTAAATAAAACACTTCTGTGAAGTAGCTTTAATAAACAAGTAAATATACAGCAAATATAAACTAGGGGAAAAAATAGAATGTTCTTGTTATATAAGTGATAATTAATCATGTGATAAAGTTTAGTGACTTTAGCTTTAACATCTTTAGAGCTATTGAACATTTTTGACCAAATGTGATTCCTGTCCTCATTTAAAATTCTTAAAAATAAATTATGACTTTGTTTTAGCATCAACTTGATGAGTGTTCATGAATAGCTGATATCATTATTAGTTTTAATTTATTAGTTTTATTTAGTTAGTTATTTTTAAGATAATGTGCTTCTTTTTAAGTTCTTAAGACATCACATTTTCGGTTTTATTACCACAGTAGTTCATTTTTGTAACTGTTATTTCTCTGTCAGATAAACCAAACAGGCATATCAAAGGACAGCTCGGGTCCTAAGGAGTTAAATCATGGCGCTAGCATGTAGCAGTTAGCAGCTGCTGTGTAGCCATCTGTCTGCAGCATGAAGATCTTCACATTAAAAAGAAACAAAAACTTTTCTGTTGGAATACCGTTAGAGGTTGTTGTTTGAGTTATGACAAACCAATAGAGACATTTTAACCCAGATAAATCAGAAGTAAAACTTCTGTTTGTGATGATTTGGTTTGGGTCTATTCCGGTGACCTTCCTGGCAGAACCCTCTGCATTTACCCGGACTTGGGACCGGCACACAGAGACACTGGATCGTGTCCCTGGTGGTTGCATTATTCTGCCAAAAAATGGCATTTGAAGAAACCAAATGCCATTTTTTGTTGTAGTTTTGTTCAGTTCAGTTCAAAGCATTTATTTCAGACATTGAAGAAAAGTCAGTAGAATAACAAATAAGAAAATCATAGAAACATCAAAAGTCTGAAAGGGAGTGAGAAGAAGAATAAAATCGTATAAATTCTCACCCTTGTACATTATTTCAATATACTTCTAAGCCCAGTACTCCCAAAAGTTAAAGTTCAGTGCCATAGCTAAGAGTACATAATACTACAAATATACATGGAAACACATACAAGTCGTTATTCCACAAACACAATCTCATTTTATAGTCACACATATTTACAAACGCTAATGTTTTGTTTTGTGTTTGTGCATATTTGTCAATAATCATAGTTCTGTATTTATACTTAAACTCTTTTATGTTTGGAATTGTTTCAAGCATTTACTGGTTCTGTTCCACAGTTTCACTCCACATATTGAAACACAGAACCTTTTTTTATTTGTCCGTGCTTTATGCTGGAAACATTTATTTTTTTCCCTAAGATTGTATTTTTCCTCCTTTGTGATGAATAATCTTTGGATATTGGTTGGTAATAAATTGTTTTCTGCCTTGAATTTTATTTGAGCTGTACAATACTCCACTAGATCATGAAATGTGAGTCATTTTGATTGGATAAACAGTTATTTTGATGGATAAACAGTTTTGTCCTCAGCCTGCTGCCCAGTCTGTATTCTT
>NC_050522.1:4794657-4796747 GCF_002922805.2 Oryzias melastigma | reverse complement strand
CGTCTTCTTCTTCGTCTTCTTCCAAACTTTAGCGTCTTCTTCGTCTTTGTCTTCTTCTTCTTCGTCTTCTTCCAAACTTTAGCGTCCTCTTGGTCTTCGTCTTCTTCGTCTTCTTCGTCTTCGTCTTCTTCCAAACTTCAGCGTCTTCTTCGTCTTCGTCTTCTTCGTCTTCTTCTTCTTCGTCTTCTTCCAAACTTTAGCGTCTTCTTCGTCTTCTTCGTCTTCTTCTTCTTCGTCTTCTTCCAAACTTTAGCCTCTTCTTCTTCCAAACTTTAGCGTCTTCTTCTTCCAAAATTTAGCCTCTTCTTCTTCCAAACTTTAGCGTCTTCTTCTTCCAAACTTCAGCGTCTTCTTCTTCCAAACTTCAGCTTCTTCTTCTTCCAAACTTTAGCTTCTTCTTCTTCCAAACCTTAACTTCTTCTTCTTCCAAACTTTAGCTTCTTCTTCTTCCAAACTTCAGCTTCTTCTTCTTCCAAACTTCAGCGTCTTCTTTTTCCAAACTTTAGCTTCTTCTTCTTCCAAACTTTAGCTTCTTCTTNGCTGCTGCAGAGGTTCCAGGGCCACGATGGTGGCTTGGACCTTCAGAACCTCTTTCTCTAGATCTTGGTTGTTCTGGTTGATGGATTCGGCCGTGACCTTGACTCTCATCAACTCGCTGGACAACTCTTGAGGATCCCAAACCTTCATCTGGAGTTCCTGAAGAGTTGCCAGGAGGTTGGTGTTAGTCTCAGTCAGCTGGTCGATCTCTAGCTGCTGTTTCCTACAACGCTCCTCCAGGGGTTTTTGCTCCTGGATTTTTTTGTTGATGCGTTGCAGGTCTTTTTCCAGCTTCTTGGTTAGTTTAGTGGCTGATTTCGTTGCCTTGGAGAGTTCAGCGCAGGTCCCTCTCAGGTTTTTCTTGCCTTCCAGCTCAGCGGCGAGGGTTTGCAACTGGCTGGTCAGCGAGGAATTTTGCTGGACTCTCTTCTCAAGTTTGGAGAGATTCTGAGCGAGGAAGCTCTCCTCGACCCCAGAATCTCCAAAACGACGGAAGAACATTTTAAATGATGATTTTCAAGGTAAATGTGAAAATCTTTAAAATGTTCTGGATAAGAGATGCAGATTTTTGTAGCGAGAAAAAAAATCTGCGAGTTCCTCAGTGTAGGTCGAAGGTACTTGACGGGAATGCAAGGCTTCTAGTAGCTGGGGAACAGAAGGTATGCTCTCTGGTGTGAACCAAACGGGCAATGAGACACAACTGAATCTGGGTCATATTTATAGACTTCAGATCAAAGGGTGTGACATCACTGTGTGACATCACACTACATGTCACCACAGTGTATGACATCACGTGTTTGTCTCTGTAGCCATGGTAACGGCTTGGTAGCTGGGGGAAGTCCCGGTATTTGCCTGTCACTATGGTAACAGTGTAAACGCAGAGGCATCTGGAAAGATCTAGAAAATTCTGGAAGCTGCCAAGCTAGGGGAAGTCCCGGTATTTGTCTCTGNTTTATAAACTTCAGATCAAAGGGGATGACATCACCTGTTTGTCACGTGTTTGTCTGTAGCCATGGTAACGATGTAAACACAGAGACAAATACCGGGATTTCCCCCAGCTTGGCAGCTTCCAGATCTTTCTAGATCTTTCCAGATATCTCTGTGTTTACACTGTTACCATAGCGACAGATAAATACCGGGACTTCCCCCAGCTGCCAAGCCGTTACCATGGCTACCGAGACAGACACGTGACAAACACATGATGTCATCCCCTTTGATCTGAAGTTTATAAATAGGACCCAGATTCAGTTGTGTCTCAGTGCCCGTTTGGTTCACACCAGAGAGCATACCTTCCGTTCCCCAGCTACTAGAAGCCTTGCATTCCCGTCAAGTACCTTCGATTTACACTGAGGAACTCGCAGATTTTTTTTCTCGCTACAAAAATCTGCATCTCGTATCCAGAACATTTTAAAGATTTTCACATTTACCTTGAAAATCCTCATTTAAAATGTTCTTCCGTCGTTTTGGAGATTCTGGGGTCGAGGAGAGCTTCCTCGCTCAGAATCTGTCCAAACTTGAGAAGAGAGTCCAGCAAAATTCCTCGCTGACCAGCC
>NC_050522.1:4792743-4794441 GCF_002922805.2 Oryzias melastigma | reverse complement strand
TCCTCCAGGGGTTTTTGCTCCTGGATTTTGTTGTTGATGCGTTGCTCGTCTTTTTCCAGCTTCTTGGATAGTTTAGTGGCTGATTTCTTTGCCTTGGAGAGTTCAGCGCAGGTTCCTCTCAGGTTTTTCTTGCTTTCCAGCTCAGCGGCGAGGGTTTGCAACTGGCTGGTCAGCGAGGAATTTTGCTGGACTCTCTTCTCAAGTTTGGAGAGATTCTGAGCGAGGAAGCTCTCCTCAACCCCAGAATCTCCAAAACGACGGAAGAACATTTTAAATGATGATTTTCAAGGTAAATGTGAAAATCTTTAAAATGTTCTGGATACGAGATGCAGATTTTTGTAGCGAGAAAAAAAATCACCTCAGTGTAGGTCGAAGGTACTTGACGGGAATGCAAGGCTTCTAGTAGCTGGGGAACAGAATGTATGCTCTCTGGTGCGAACCAAACGGGCAATGAGACACAACTGAATCTGGGTTCTATTTAAAGACTTGACAGAGAAATTTAATGAGACCACGGAGTACATCGGTCAACTCCAAGAGCGCAATAAATTGCTTTTGGAGGAAGTGGAGAACCTGCAGGTCATGAAGCAGGAATTAGAAGGAGTCTCCACAGAATATAAAAATCTGGAGAAAAACATTAAGGACCTGAAGAGACAAAACTTTAACCTCACTAAAGANCATCGGCCAACTCCAAGAGCGCAATAAATTGCTTTTGGAGGAAGTGGAGAACCTGCAGGTCATGAAGCAAGAATTAGGAGTCTCCACAGAATATAAAAATCTGGAGAAAAACATTAAGGACCTGAAGAGACAAAACTTTAACCTCACTAAAGAGGTGGAGCGAAGAAGTTTGGAGATTCTGGACCAAAAAGACCTGGAGGTCAAAGTGGTTGGTGCAAGAAAAGAGTATAAAGAAGTTCTGGCTGAAAACGTCACCCTGAAGAAGAAAGCCTCAAAGTACGCTCATCAAGCACAGAGAGCTGCTTTGAGGTCCCCCCTTCAGCCTCCTGTCAGAGCAGCTCAAAGAGAGCGTCCTGCTCCAAGACTACCAGGTCAGCCTGTGTTGGAGGAAACTTCTGGATGCAGACAAATGCCCAGCAGGTTCCAACAACACAGAGCTGCACTTAGACAGCATCAGGGAGCTCCACCAAGAAGGGTTCCTGGTTTCCGGCAGGTCTAGGACCCCTCAAAAGGTTAATGTAGGCAACAGCCTTGATTAATAAAAAAAAAAAGGCTGTGCAGCAGGCTGAGGACAAAACTGTTTATCTAATCAAACAAACTGTTTATCCAATCAAAATTACTCAAACTTTAAGATCTAGTGGAGTATTGTACATCTCAAATATTTAAGGCAGAAAACAATTTATTACCAACCAATATCCAAAGATTATTCATTAAAAAGGAGGAAAAATACAATCTTAGGCAAAAAATAAATGTTTCCAGCATAAAGCTGTGACTATAAAATGAGATTGTGTTTGTGGAATAACGACTTGTATGTGATTCCATGTATATTTGTAATATTATGTACTCTTAGCTATGGCACTGAACTT
The DNA here is from genome assembly GCF_002922805.2 of Oryzias melastigma. Classification (NCBI taxonomy): domain Eukaryota; kingdom Metazoa; phylum Chordata; class Actinopteri; order Beloniformes; family Adrianichthyidae; genus Oryzias; species Oryzias melastigma. The sequence goes on along the minus strand of NC_050522.1, from coordinate 4,792,900 downwards.
TAACTTTTGGGAGTACTGGGCTTAGAAATATATTGTACAGGGGTGAGAATTGATAAGATTTTATTCTTCTTCTCACTCCCTTTCAGACTTTAGTTGTTTCTTTGATTTTCGCATTTGTTATTCTACTGACTTTTCTTCAATGTCTGAAATAAATACT
>NC_050522.1:4786697-4792160 GCF_002922805.2 Oryzias melastigma | reverse complement strand
CATTCAAAAAGCCGCCTCCACCGGCTGACCCATTAAAACTGCTTGAAGACACTGCTCTCCCGAGAGACATGGTTCTCCCGTGTCCCGAAGCTCGCTCAGTCACAGAAGCTGGACGGACAACGGTTCATCGTAACATCAAAGGGCATGACATCACGTGTTTGTCACGTGTTTGTCTGTAGCCATGGTGACAATGTAAACGCAGAGACAAATACCGGGACTTCCCCCAGCTGCCAAGCCGTTACCATGGCTACAGAGACAAACACGTGATGTCATACACTGTGGTGAACTATAGTGTGATGTCACAGTGATGTCATGCCCTTTGATCTGAAGTTTATAAATAGGACCCAGATTCAGTTGTGTCTCAGTGCCCGTTTGGTTCACACCAGAGAGCATACCTTCCGTTCCCCAGCTACTAGAAGCCTTGCATTCCCGTCAAGTACCTTCGACCTACACTGAGGAACTCGCAGATTTTTTTTCTCGCTACAAAAATCTGCATCTCGTATCCAGAACATTTTAAAGATTTTCACATTTACCTTGAAAATCATCATTTAAAATGTTCTTCCGTCGTTTTGGAGATTCTGGGGTCGAGGAGAGCTTCCTCGCTCAGAATCTCTCCAAACTTGAGAAGAGAGTCCAGCAAAATTCCTCGCTGACCAGCCAGTTGCAAACCCTCGCCGCTGAGCTGGAAGGCAAGAAAAACCTGAGAGGAACCTGCGCTGAACTCTCCAAGGCAAAGAAATCAGCCACTAAACTAACCAAGAAGCTGGAAAAAGACCTGCAACGCATCAATAAAAAACTCCAGGAGCAAAAACCCTGGAGGAGCGTTGTAGGAAACAGCAGCTAGAGATCGACCAGCTGACTGAGACCAACACCAACCTCCTGGCAACTCTTCAGGAACTCCAGATGAAGGTTTGGGATCCTCAAGAGTTGTCCAGCGAGTTGATGAGAGTCAAGGTCACAGCCCAATCTGTCAGCCAGGAGAACCAAGATCTAGAGAAAGAGGTTCAGAGGGTCCAAGCCACCATCGTGGCCCTGGAACCTCTGCAGCAGAATCTGAAAGACGACACCGATCACCTCCAGACACTGCAGGAGAAAAACCTCACCCTCCAGAACCAGCTGAAAGACCTCCACAGACATCGTGAGGAGGAGGCAGTAATGAGACAACGTTCTGCCGTCATCCTCGCCCAAACCAAGTCTCTGGAGGAGGAGAACTCCACCCTGGAAGCTGAGATTCTTCAGCTACATTCATCACAACTTAGTTCTGCAGATGAGCTGGAGCACAGATTCAAAGAAGAATCCGATTTGTTTCTGTCTCTGCAGAAACAAAACGCCGTCTTCAGAGAAGAGCTCACAGCTCTGCAGAAGAAGTCTGAGAAAGACGCTGAGATAAAGCTTCAGATTCCTCCCTACAAGCTGATAGAAAGGCTTTGGAGGAGGAATTCAAAACCCTGAAGCTACAGATCTACATTCTTTCTCAGCAATGTGAGGACTTCAGGCTCATGACAGAAAATTTTAATGAGACCACGGAGTACATCGGCCAACTCCAAGAGCGCAATAAATCGCTTTTGGAGGAAGTGGAGAACCTGCAGGTCATGAAACAGGAATTAGAAGGAGTCTCCACAGAATATAGAAATCTGGAGACAAACATTAGGGAACTGAAGAAACAAAACTCTAATCTCACTAAATAAGTCGAACTAAGAAGTCTACTCTTTTTCAGTTTACTCTGAAATACCAGGGAAGCAACTCTACAAAGAGTTACATTAACTATTGTATTGCCATAATTTGACGAACACTACAAATTTGATGTGTACAGTAGCCAAATCCTGCTGTTAAGGATATCACACGTTTAGATTTTGATGACACCACACTTCCTGCTTTTGATGACATCATACTTCAAGTTTTTGATGACATCATACTTCCTGCTATCGATGACATCATACTTCCTCCTATCGATGACATCATACTTCCTGTTTTTGATTACATCACACCCTGTTTTTTTGACACTGATGACATAACACACATCCCTTTTGATGACATTCAGCATCATGATGAGTCATCATAACAAAAAAAAAAAAACTTGAACATGCATCCTTTCACTATGATAGGAACTCATTTTGGACACAAAAACCAAAAGTCAAAGAACAGGCAGGACTGTTAACGAAGAATCAACTCATCTTACTCTAGATAAGATAATACATCTTGTGGAGAAAATGGCAGAAGTTACATTTATACACAAACCAGCGAGTCTAAATAGTGAAAATAGTGTCATTGCCTATTTAGAGCATGAGAATAAAATGCTGCAGTCAAAGAGCATAATGCTAGAAGAATTTGCTCAGGCTACAGAACAAGACAATATCAAGCTGATAACACAGCTTAAAAATAAAATACGTGTCTGTGAGTTACTCCAGTCTACACTAATTACAGAACTACGGCTGTTTAGACGCTTACTGCAAGAAAATATCAACTTGTCCCTAGAAAATAAACAGTTAAAAAGTATTAAAGCTGCTGAACTGACACAAATTGAGAGTGAAAATGAAAAATTGGTTGAAGAATTAAAATATCTACAATTTGTTCAGGATGAAAACGAAAAAAAAACTGAGATTAAATATAAAATGGAAATACATCAAATGAAACTGGATTATGAAGAATGTAATGAAATAAGAAAAAGTCAATTAGAAACAATTCGGGAGCTCAAAAATCAGATTGAAACACTAGAAGAGGACAGAATACTGAATGATGGTATCAGTCTTCAGGAAGAACTTGAAGTTGCAGATCAAAATTTACAACCGACAGCTCTCAGTGAGGACTCTTCCCAACCGGCCAGTACTTCAGGGGAGACATCTTTATTTTTTAAAGCCATGTTTGGCTTTGGTGCTATCGTTGCAGTTGGTTCCATTCTATATGCAATGTTTAATTAAGTTGTGATTGAGGAGGGCTCTAATGTCTTCAATGGAACTGTTTATTTTGTTTTCCCCTGGTTTTTAAAAGTGTTGGAAAATTCCAATCACTTTCTTTTATTTATGATCCAAACATTTGGTCAGTCAGAAACTGGGGGTGCTTTACAGAATGTTTTTGTCTTGCTGATTTTTTTCAGCACAATTTAGCATGATAGGTTTTTTCCGCTTATTTCTTGTGTAGACAAGAAATAAATTTGAAAATAAAAATGCCCGCCTAAGAAAATGTATACAGTGGGTAGTAGGACTTTTGCTTCTGATAATTATTAAGAGACTTAAGGCAGCTAGTGTGAGAGTAGGGTTTTAGTTTAAACAGCATCAAAAGTTGCTCGATGTTTTTGTGGAAACTTGGGCCGTTAAGAGTGTGCTGTGTTCTGTCAGTAGGGATTCTTTGTTAAATGCTTGAGTTGAAGTTTTGTTTTTTCTTTCCTTGACTTAGTGTTTTAGAGTAAATATTTAATTGATATTTACTCTAAAACACAAAGAGTAAATATCCATTAAATAGAGGAAATATTTAATTGATATTTACTCTAAAACACAAAGAGTAAATATCAATTAAATAGAGGAAANTCAGACAAATCGGGGGCTCGTCCGGGTTATGAACTTGGAACCTCTCGCATCCCGGACGAGCCCCCAACTTGTCTGACTTTGTTAAGGTGCTTTCACACTGAAAGCGGTTTGTGTAACACATTCATTTGGCCCGCTCCTCTATCACCGTGTAGCGAATTCACTGCTCGTTGCTCAATTCGAGCAACTGTAGGACCATGGCGCCCGTCGGTCAAATCACGCCACGAATCTACAGATCGCCTCAATTCACATCTTTACAATTGACTCAACACTGAAACTCGAACAAATCGGGGGCTCGTCCGGGTTATGAACTCGGAACTTCTCGCATCCCGGACGAGCCCCCGATTCCAATTTGTTACAATTGACTCTTGTCCGTAACAAAGATAATTCTGGTTTTAGCACTCAGGGTACTTTTAATGAGTATAAATATTATAAAAAAATAAATAAGTAAAATAACAGAAATCATGAAGTTCTGTTGTTGCATGAGTGTCATGGAATGTAAGTGGATGTTATTTACATGAAGTTTTTACCCATGAATAATAACATATTTCTATAATTCATATTTAATCAGATTGTTGTATTATCGTTTGACAAATTAATTCTAATTGTCTTATGTGTTAATTTCACATTCTTTATATAAGGAGACAAACTCTTGTCCAGGGAATACAGTATTTTGACCGACTCTGGTGTATTTGGAGAGATAATTTTAAATGTCCTTGTCACATAAATTGCTAAATAAATCCTAAATAAATGTTTCTGAGACTCAACAGCAGGAATCAGAACAAAGGAATGAACTGTCGGTGTAGTAATTAGCTTCTGCAGTTAGTTTTCCTCGTGTAAAACAAGTTGCTATGCTAATTGTTTTTTTTTTTTATTTCTGTCCTTTTCTAAAAATAGCATTTGCAAAACAAGCCAGCCAGATGGGAATAGCCGAGTCTGCTAAGTAAACAGAGCAGGAATGTCACAAATGAAGACGGACAACATTGTTTTTCTACTTGGTAATGGGAAAGCAGTATCTGTTGAGGCCGGGATTTCTTCTGAACTGAGAGTACGGAAGAATCTGAACCCATAACAATAGTGGAACAAGAGGTTGGATCCATCAAACATGTCAGTCTGAGACCAAAAGAATTCCTACGATGACAGATATGTTCCAGGTTTGCATGCCTCAGGTGTGTAAAACTCCCCTCCAAGCACTGAAACTTCAGGAATGCAATCAACAACTTTGGATTCAATTCTGAGTCATTTAAAGAGAAACTTCCTTCCAACGAACTTTCAACAGGACGAAGCGTCTTTAAGCCTCAATTTGAATAAAACCTCACATCCTAAACATGCAAATCTCTTTTTTATGCAGAGCCACACGCACCAGAGAGTTATGGGGAGTTTTCTACGTGCACGAAAGAGAAGCAGAGGCAAGGACATCTATGCAAATGAGAACAGCTGAAATAAGAAAAGCAGCTGATATGCTTCTATTTAGTCTTGAAAAGGAAGGTTGTTCTGCTTATTAAAACGCTGGAAGACACATGTTAAGTCTGGACGCCCGGCGACGGTGTTTCTGTAAACAGAGGGTGTCCAGGTAACAGGGTGAAAAGTCGGGTTGGTCCCATGGAACTCTGGGTAATCCATGAAATGAGAAAATAAGGAGGAAGTTCTGTGTTATGCTTGACATTTATCATCTAATCCACCTGAAACTTAGAATAATGACATAAAGTACTGGAACATTTTCAAGAACTTTCCTGAATTTATTCACACGTCTTCACATCTCAAGACTTCCAACTATTTTCTGTCTTTCACTTTCTCTGCCAGAGTCGAAAAACAAGCCGTCATTTTCCAACGATCCTATCTCCATTTGGAATTTTCAAATTTCTCCGAGTTATGCAACGAGCTGCATCATGCAACAGAACAGGTTTTCTATTCTGGGCCACAGACCTTACAGCATTTTTTA
>NC_050522.1:4782878-4785460 GCF_002922805.2 Oryzias melastigma | reverse complement strand
CCCAATCAGTGGCTTTTGGTCCTGCGGCAGAGACACTTTTCTCCTTCAGAATCTCCTGGAATCACATTGATCGTGTTACCGGTTGAAAAGTTATAGTACGTTAATGATTTTGTGCTTAAAGGCCTCGTGCAGTGGCATTTTTTTTTTTTTTAATTTAGAAAGTCAATAGAACTTGGAAAACAAATCTGATAAAAAATATTTACTTAAAATGATCAAGGGCGATTTTATTGATCATTTTATGGTCGTGCACAGCTTTAAATTTGGGCGATAGGTGGTGATGGGCGGGGGCTGCGCGTGACGTCACTTCAGGGATCCCAGAGTGTAAACAACAATGGCGGACGGTTTGAGAAGCGACGTAGTACAGACGTAGTACAGAAGGTTAGTCTAGAGCCCTGATATAGACCGAATTTCAAGGTTTAGCCAGGGAACAGACGGGGTCTGGTAGAGGAACTACAGTACTACATTTAGACTTTTTGCATATATTAGTGTTTGGTTGTTGTCATCAATCCAAAGCCTTCAGCATTTGTACAGGAGGTTTGCAGCTGCATCTGCAAAAACTCTATGTAATCGTGTAGTTCTACAACCAGACCCCCTCTGGCAGCCAGGACTAGGGATGTCCTGATCAGGTTTTTTTGGGCCCGATCCGATTCCGAGTCATTTGAGTTTGTGTATCTGCCGATACCGAGTCCCGATCCAATACTTTTATAAGACATTTAAAACATGAATAAATGAAACAAACAGATTTGTGTTGTCCCTTATTTATATTTCAATATCCTTCTTTAATCATTAAAAACCTAAATAAAACATTTCTGTGAAGTAGTTAATATAAACTAGGGAAAAAATACGATTTTCTTGTTATATCACGGTGGCGCAGTGGTTAGCGCTCTCGCCTCACAGCGAGAAGGCCCCGGTTCAAATCCCGGCTGGGACCTTTCTGTGTGGAGTTTGCATGTTTTCCGACTTCCTCCCACCGTCCAAAAACATGCTTCATAGGTGAATTGATGACTCTGAATTGCCCCTACGCGAGTGTGAGAGTGAATGGGTGTGTGATTGAGACCCTGCGACAGACTGGCGACCTGTCCAGGGTGAACCCCGCCTTCGCCCATCAGCAGCCGGGATAGGCTCCAGCACCCCCGCGACCCCAAAAGGGATGAAGCGATCAGGAAAATGAATGAGGAAGTGATAATTAGTCATGTGATAAAGTTTAGTGACTTTAGCTTTAACATCTTTAGAGCTATTGAACATTTTTGACCAAATGTGATTCCTGTCCTCATTTAAAATTCTTAAAAATAAATTATGACTTTGTTTTAGCATAAAATTTGATGAGTGTTCATGAATAGCTGATATCATTACTAGTTTTAATTTATTAGTTGTATTTATTTAGTTATTTTTAAGATTATGTGCTTATTTGTAGCAGTTAGCTGCTGCTGTGTAGCCATCTGTCTGCAGCACGAAGAGCTTAACATTAAAAAGAAAAAAAAATACTGTCTTTTTCTGTTGGAATACCTTTAGAGGTTGTTGTTTGAGTTATGACAAACCAATAGAGACACTTGCTGTCAGTTTAAAGCGTTTTTAAAAGAGTTATTGATCCCAGAAGTTAGCTTTCTAGCTAGCTTTGTTTACGTTAGCCTTCTGCTTGAGCTGCTGCCGTTTTCTGCTGCGTTTTCTGGTGATGACATTTTGTGATCTTTTCATGACATGCAGACTTGTAGTGGAGTATTTATCCGTAATGATAAGATGAAATAAAAAGCTCTGATCATAATGAGAATAAATGAAATATCCGATCCTGATGGGACAAAGGAGTCCGATTCCGATCGAGTCCCAAACCACGTGATCCGCCCCGATTTCCGATCACGTGATTGGATCGGGACATTCCTAGCCAGGACCAAGCTCCTGCCCTGGTACACACATTTATATGACAGTTTTCGGGCTCTATGTACAAAATGCTGAATGCATGTTGAAAAGAAAACCAGATTAAAGTTTGCCCAATCAGGGACTCTGGTTTGGTAGTGATGTATGGATGACGTCCCTTTTAATCCATGGAAGTGCAAACTGTCTAAAAATTCAGTATGTGGTGATTATAAATGTGGTTTGTGTGATATACGACACCAAGTCTGTTCTATATCACAATAGAGCTGTGAAAAAAACATGCCTGGTGCAAGATTCACATTGCTTTGATATTTTGGACCAAGCCTCTTCCAACTGTAGGTGGCGGGCATGTGCTAGTAATCAGTCAAAAGAAAATGAAGAAGAATCCCCTACGCTCTTATCCAGTGTGAACACCAAATGCAGAAAGAGCATTCTAGAGAAGCGTTTACGGCCCACTGTTTAATTGATTTCAAGAATTTCTGTGTTAATTTCTTACATAAATTAAGGTTCCACCTCATAAAACCAATAAATACTTTAGAAAAATCCCCATTTAGATAGATAGATAAGCTTTATTCTAGACTTAATCCAATCAGTGAACAGGAACACAATGATTAAGTAGTACACATACACTGTAAAAAAAAATTTTTGCTTTTAGTTCTTTCAACCTATTTTTGTGAGTCAGGTCAACTAAAATGTTTCAAAAAGTAGAGACA
>NC_050522.1:4782137-4782845 GCF_002922805.2 Oryzias melastigma | reverse complement strand
CTTTGATATTTTGGACCAAGCCTCTTCCAACTGTAGGTGGCGGGCATGTGCTAGTAATCAGTCAAAAGAAAATGAAGAAGAATCCCCTGCGTGCTTGTCCAGTGTGAACACCAAATGCAGAAAGAGCATTCTAGAGAAGCGTTTACGGCCCACTGCTTGATTGATTTCAAGAATTTCTGTGTTAATTTCTTACATAAATTAAGGTTCCACCTCATAAAACCAATAAATACTTTAGAGAAATCCCCATTTAGATAGATAGATGAGCTTTATTCTAGACTTAGTCCAATCAGTGAACAGGAACACAATGATTAAGTAGTACACATACACTGCGAAGAGTACACAAGATTACTTAAAAGATAAATAAAAATACAATGGCAAACATCACCAGAAAATATTTGAAAATATACTTTTTTCTTTTAAACATTATAAACATTTACTTCAGTTTTTGCAAAACGATAAAAACAGAGACTGTGATCACATCAAATCAATTGAAGTATTTTCAAAATGACATATCCATCTTCAAGAAAACGTCAAATGTCATATACTTATCTGGCGGTTTATGATCTTCTTAAAAGGCTCAAAGTGATTTACAGCCACAAACTCAATCATTCACTGATGTCAGCTCTACAACCAAACACTGGCGCCAACATATAACCATCTGGAGCAGGGGTCTCAAACTCGCGGCCCGCGGGCCATTTGCGGCCCGCA
>NC_050522.1:4767009-4782054 GCF_002922805.2 Oryzias melastigma | reverse complement strand
TCGTCACATGGGTGTGGAGAGTGGGAATCAGACCTGCGATCTCCTGATCAGAGGTTTACTGCTCTACCTCTGCACCATGGCTGCACCAGTACTGTCTGGGCAGTAAAGGTCTCACACTGGACCTCCAGCAGATCGGGTTCTGCTCCTCACCAGTCTTCCTTCAAACTCCTGATTCTCAAATGAAAGACACACTTTCCTTTCATCAGAAAACACTGGCCTTTTTTTCCTTAGTCCAGGCTCAGAAGCGTCCTGACCCGGGGAACCAGAAAGTTGAAATCCATCCAAATGTGTCTGAATGTGGTGGTTTTTGAAGCTCCTCCATCCACTGAAGCCCACGGTTGTCTCTTTTGCTGGTGCATCTTCTCCTGACACATTTTATCCTTCTATTAGACTTTCCATTGATCTGCTTGAACACGTCACTCCTTGGCCAGACAGCCTTCTTAGATATAAACTTTAGAGGAGATCAATGATGGTCTGGATAGTTGTCAAGTCTGAAGTCTTCCCTGTAATGAACCAAACAAAGACAATTGAACTAAACTGAACCAAGCTAATGACATCTGGGGAATCTGTGCCGGTGCTTTGACTTTAGTAGATGATTAATTGGTGAAACTCAGTTTATGGCAGAATTTGGGCAGATTTCCTCAATTTTTTGAAATTCTGTTTTCGTTGGCTTTAGCTAGAAAAACAAGCAAATAAATGTTTATCAATTAAACAGTAGACTCTAAATCTCTACTCTACAGTTTAATTCTAGAAATAAAAACACTTTTTAATCATTTTCTCATTTATTAGAAAGGATCTGTACGTTTTTATGACCGTCAAACATTCAAATCTGAATTTCTACTCATTCTGATTGTTTTCCTAATATTTATAAACTAATGCAGCAATTTCAAACTTAACTTAAATGGGATTTTTTTTCAAACACTACTAGGGGTGAATAATTATACACAAAATTTAACATTTAAAATTATTTTTTAGTATTGTGCTATTGATTTAAACGGATGCTTCAGAGAAAACGACAGAAACACCTTCCAGAAATGTCAAACTTGCTTTAAAAGAAACCTTTAAACGGGTTTCTCAAAACTGTGGACAAAGAAGAACACTGTCCTTCATTGATATTCATCCGGACCTTTTGAAAAACTTCAAAAGTATACCTTAGTTCCTTAGTTTTCTCAGAAATCAATAATACAGGCAAAACGCAAACTCATCAGAAGTGCAATGTCCTTCAAATCAGGCAGGACCACGACTTCCTCAACAACAACTGCTCTCTCCATCTTTCACTGTGAGAAAACCAGCCTTCATCCCCTGAGTGAACATGACCTCCTTCTCAGTCGTCTAGACCAGATATAAACCAAATTTCACAGTGAATGTCTGAATTTGATGTAAATTTGACTTAACTTTTTTCTGTGCCCACACTAGGTTTACATGGACAGTCTTAAATGCAAATGAAAGATCTTCCAACATCAAAACTGTCCATTTTAGCAGCTGAAAAAAATCCCCCTGGAGGACTTCAATGCTGTAGAAAGCATATTCTAAGAAAGCTAGACTTTTAAAGTGCATTTTATCAACAGTTTGGATGGTTAATTTGAATTTTTATGCTCTACCTTTCTTGATTAAATCTGGTATAGACAAAAAAATTAATCAAGCAATGTATTTGTGTGACTTGGCCTGTAGCTGAGAGTTGAGGCCTACATGAACCACTAGTTTAAACTCCATCTATCTCAGGTTAAGAGCTGCGGTTCATGCTACCTTCACAGCTTTGTAGCTTTAGCAAGTGTCTTTTTATTTTTTCTTTTGTTTGTGTTCTTATCATTACATGTGTTTCCATTAAATATTAAACTGCACAAATTGGATTTGCATTAATAAATTTGTCTAATGGAAACACGACAACTTCAAGAAAACTCACATTTAAAAAAAACGGAGGAGGTGGTTTTTGAGGCGTATTGAAACTAAGACATTACAAAATACAGTGTTTTACATCACAGGGATATATTTTATAAAGAAGAAAATCTTTTGGGAAATTTTTAAGTGTAATAATTTTTGTTATAAAATGACAAGAAAATAAAGAGAAATGTGTGTATTTTTTCTTTTAACGTTTAGTTTATTTCTAAGTTGTATAATTTTGACAAAATATACCTTTATGCAGAAGAAAATATGGAAAGTTCTTTAAGGTTTTACTTGATTTGTTCTGTAATAATATTGCTGGCTGGTATCAATCATATTTACTTTAAAAAGTTAGGTTTTTAAAGTTTTTAAAAAATGTGTTTTGGTGTTTTCTGTTCGGCCAGCAACCTCAAGTATGTTTTAGATTTTGGACCCAGTGTTGGATTGAGTTTGACACCCCTAATTTAGTGAGTAGGGAGGGAATTCTGACAGTCTGTGTTTTGTTTATGTGTATGTAGCTAGGTTGGGAGTTAGCGCAGTAACAGTCACATTGAATTTCTGTGGGTTTTTTTTTTTTTTTTTTGTGCTGCAAACAAAGTTGGGAATTACAGTTGTCTATGGTTAATCTATGGTTAGTGGAGTAATTAAAATATGATTGATTGACAAACTAATCTCTGACTCTTTTGTCTCGCTTATTGCGCTTTATAGCAAGGTCAGTGGTCAGCAAACTTTAACAGTAAAAGAACCATAGAAGGAGCCGTATACGTCAGCCTTTAAGAAATTTGTGTCCACATTCATGGTCTTCTTTTTCTTGATAATATAAATTATGTCAATTTTTTGGCACAAACAAAACAAAAAAAATCTAAAAAGAAACTAGATTTTTTTATTTTATTTACGTTTGATAAAAGCTCAAATAACTTTAGAGAATTTCCTGATTGTGGGAGTAATAAAGGATTTCTTAACTTATTTTATGAATGACTCTCTGTGACAAACAGGATCATCTCAGTGCAGCTCTGGGCAGCTAGTAACAAATGCTGTGCAGCATAAGATAATATGTGCTTTTAATTCATAAAAGATCAAACTTTTTACCAACGTTTTGATTTGCATACAAAATGTGTGGATTGTGGAAGTAGTGTTGAGCAAATAAGGCTTCTTCAGGTCAACAGGGATATACAAACCTACAAAGTTTATCATCTATGTGCACCTCAGCCATCAATTCATAAATGTAACTAATCAAAGTAAATAAATGCTAATTAGGTAATCCTCACTCTAAAAAAAATGCTATTTTATCTTCTTCTTTTTTTGTTCTTTTTTACCTCTTTGTCTTCAGTAGTCTTACACTGCTGGGTTTTGTTATTTTAGTTTGGGGCTGGACCTTGGTAGTCTTAGTTTCCTGGCTTTGTTTATTTGTTTTCTTTAGGTAGTTTTGGTTTGGCAGCCATTATCAGGAGATGCTGACTCAGACGGTTGACATGGTGGGTCAGAAGTCTCCTTGACTTATTTTATGTTTGGCCGAGGAGCCACCATGGAGAGATGATAGAGTCACATGTGGATCTGGAGCCGCAGGTTGCAGACCCCTGAACTACGTTCACCTTTTACATGACATGCAGTAAGTTCAAAAGTTGACCATACATTGACAGTCCACTTTATAAATACACTGTAACTTTACTACAAAAAACAAAAACAAAGATGAAGAAATTAAAAAGTCATAGATTCCCACACTATTGATTCTGTTTTCTCCAATTTTGAGCTTTTGTGCCTGCAACAAAAAAAACCAATGAAACAAAACAAGCAAACAAAAAAATGTGGTTATTATTGTAATAAATAAAAAAGACAAGCAAATGAAAACCAAACATTACCAATTTTAACAGTGTCTACTTCATAATTGGTGCTGCCAACTTTTTATACAACAAAAAAACTTTCAAAATCAAATTTCTTTTGCACAACAAGTCTCCTTTTTATATTTCCCATTTTTGCCCTTTCTTATTTATGTTTCCTGTCACTTCTTTCCCCCTACTTTACTTTTCTGCAGTGAGAACAAAGAGGTTCATATGAATTTTCCTCCCAGCACTTTGCAAATGACAGCATAATTCATCCGGTGAAGGAGGGAGAGCACGAGGGCTGCACGCTTTCTGCATTTCCTTCCTCACACATTGTTTACCCATTTGTGTGGGAGGAAGAATACAAGCACAACAGCATAGCTCCAGGTTACACAAGTTATAGCTTCAACAGAAAAAAAAGGCCATCTTCATTTATAAATGCTCTGATGTGTCGGTCAAATAACTTCCTGACTTTTATTCATTTCATTTATGTTGTGTGCTAAAATACATTTTCCCAAGCACCTCGCCCATCTACTTCGAGATCAAACAGCAGCTCAGTATTTGCCCTAATCTTTGAAGTCTGTGGTCTCTGCAGACCAAAGAAAACCAGACCCGCTGTTAGATTTTGTTTCATCAGCTATCAGAGGCTCTGATGGGAATTTTTCTTAACTTAAATGTCTCGATGAAGTCTTTTTTATAATATAAAATTTGCAAAATGCATTGTTCACTATAGGTTCCAACTTTACTAACATTTATAAAGAAACTAAAAACTGCATTTGGAGATCTAGAGTAATCATTGGCAGCTGTTTAAAAGGCAAACTCATAAATATAGAACATGTCCAGGAAATCCAAAAGTTACCCAGACATTGAGAGAAAGAGAACAGAAGCAGATCACTACCACCCACTTTCAAACCAATCTGAGCTTTTCTTGTCTGGAATGCAGGGTGAACCAGCCTAAGAGAGCGTAAAAACAGTATTTTAGTCTAAATTGTATCAGTGTCGTCAGCAATGTCACCCAAAGAAAGAGGAAACCGTTAGAATTGGAACTGCTTTATTAAATAGGAATTCTTTTCTTTTTTTTTTTGTTTCATTCAACAATGTGTTTATTTATTTATTTATTTATAGCCAATGGAAAAGCAGCTACTGAAGGTTCTCATTTATCCAGGTAACAATGTCTTGAAGTTAAGTCATGGAAACTGGACTGGTGAGTGGTGAAGCATTTCAAGAAAGCAGACTTTAAGTCCAGGTACCATGATTCAACTTCAAGGCAGTAAATTAACGAGTATTAATACTTTTACAACGGAGCTGTCGCTGGTGACATCTACATACATTTTCCACCATTTACACAATCATCGTGAGTTCGCTCATTCTGACGCAGAGAAAAGTGGCTTTTTTTATTGGATTTGCACCCTTATGCAACACCTTACTTTATGCAACACTTTAGGTTTGTAAAATGCTGCATAATGGGGAAACAGCTTTTCTCTGCATCAGATTTAGCTGATTTACACTGATTGCATAAACGGTTGAAGAGATACTGCCGCCTAAACAACGAATAACACTGGAGCTCTGATGTCAAAGGGTTCCTTACTGGAAAATCTCAAACTTGGACATAAATCATTTGATCAACTGGTTATATTTTTTTCATAAACTTGAAGAAAAAAAATATATTTTTAGCTTTTTATAAATGAAGAATAGTTCCGTTTTGTAACTTTTGACACTTTGTTCTCATTCAACACCTGATCAACCTGGAAAGTATTAAAAGTACCAAGTCTGATGAAAATGTGGTACGTATGTATGTACGTAAATGACTAATTATAGGTTTTAAAGTCAAAGACGTTTATTACAGCTCAGATGGAAATGATGCGGCTTAATGCTGTGGTTGCTATATAAAGCACGTTTCTATTTTTACCGTGTTCCTATTGTAGATCACTCCTGCTTCTTGCTTCAGGCAGAGAGGATACTTTGTGGCTAAAGCTGAAGCTAACCTCATCTAAACTTTCAGTGCAGAGAAAAACAGAAATAAAAACTTGGAACAAACGAACAGCAGAAGCCACAGCCTGCTCAGTGCAGTCACTGCTGGTCATTAATTGCTCATTTCTAACTTTTCCTGCAATGACTACTCCTCAGTTCTTCAGGTGTGCACACCCTCTGCCAACCCAGCAGCTACTTTAGTGACATTTTACCTAAACTACTATTAACTGGCCTATGAGTCACAAATAAAGGGTTTAGCATCCGAGTTTCTACTGTTCAACTTAAGGAACTTTATTTACTTTATCTGTACAAAGAAAGTAAATCTGTGTACAATTATTTGTTTTGAAGAAAATCACATGATGTCTGGTCAGGTAATTTGTCTTAATTGCTCTTAAGGGTGGATGTGGGCTGTCCCGTAACAAACCTTTGATGGTTCGCACAAAATTCGCACAAAATTTTAGGAGTGAGCTCGTAGGGGAAAAATGTTCATTCACATTTATTCCTATGGGTGTGCTGCAGGCGACAGGTCGCAGTGAACACTTGCTAGGTAAAGGTGAAGAGAGTGAGGCAAAGGGTGTCACACAGATTTTTTTCTTTACCCCCACCCCTGAAACCTGCACACTATACAAAGGGCCCGTTAATAAGAGGACCTGATGGCAGACATCACCGTTCAGAACTGGAAGTTCTTGACCCAAACTGGAAGACTCCACCATATTGGTTGAAAATACTTTATTTTAGCAGCTAAGGGTTTTCCCATTTTAAGCTTTAATAAAAGGCTTTTTTTAATAAATCTGACCACTTTTGGGTTAGAGTTAGGATTAAGGCATCTCTATCTTGTCTGCAGTCAGGTCCCTCTTCTCGTAAGTGCTGTTTGTGCGCCCCATCCAAGGCAACCTGACTGTTAGACTTGAGGAAATCAGACAGTCAGAGTGTAGTTATTGTTGTCCTTCTGCGAGGACTTACACATTATCTGCACACTTCTTGTATGCAGCATTGCATGTTGCCAGTTAAGGTGCTTTCATACCAGGTGTGATTCGCGCAGCAGAGGCATCAAGTTTCATTGTTAAGTCAATGTACAGACACAATCTGAGGTCCTGTGGCGTGATTTCGGTGCTGGGTGTGGCATGGTGAGGGACTCAGCTTTGGGGACGTGATGTGTTCAGTGACTCAAAGGGTAGAAAAAAAGTTCAAAATGGCCACTCGATGCACTGATTTTTGTCCCGAACAGGCTGTCAGCCTGTCACACGGCCCATGGAGCTGGATAAATCGCACTACACTAGCCAGCCGCCCAGTGGACATCATAGTGAGCTCCACTGCCCAGGGTCCTGCAGGGCTAGTGGGGTCGCCACCCCAGCTGTGGTCCCTGGGGAGCAAAGCTCGCTGTGCTGGCCCACTGGGAATGGCTGGCTTGCAGACGATGAGTCCCGCCATGGCGGGCACTATCGCTCCAACTCCATGAGCTTATGATAGTTTTATTTTCATCAAGACAATAATAGAAAGATCCTCCAGTTTTATTTTTCGCCTCTCAGGTTAAAGGTCAAACTGGGCCACAGACAGACTGAAGTAACGTTTGAAATGGCTGTAACCCAGACACAGAAAGACTGAATGATATGATGAACTGCTTTCTAATCTAGGCCCTCTGTAGAGCTCTCCAAAACATGTAAACCCAGGCTACTCGCTTTTTAAGGATGTGGCAACAATTAAAGTCCAGAAAAACTTTGGTGGTTGCTCTGGTGCAACAAGGATTGGAGCAGTAAATTCGGGTCTGCCACCTCTCTTTTGAAGCGTGAATCACGTCTAGTTTGAAAGCACCATAAGGGGCCAGTACTTGCACCTTACTAATGACTGGTGCAGCGTTATGGCATTGTACGCTAGCATCAACCATACTTAACAAGTATGTCACTTACATTAGCTCTACAAATACTTCACAATACTCACAACAATGGTATGTTCCATTTTTAAAGTGGCAGCGCAACATTTAAGGAAACTCCAAGAGGAGACCAATCTGTCTGCTCCTTTCTACGACTCTCCATGAGCCTGGACAACCCCGCAACTTGTGGCACCCATACAGGTCAAACCCCTGTACAGACCAAGGCATTTCTTTGCTCCCTTTCCTGTATTTTATCACTCCGAGTTACTCCAAACACACACACACACAAACCATTAGGTTAGGCTTTCAGGTTCGTGGTTAAGTGACAAATGCATATTAATCCACAGACTCAAAGTGGCACAGAGCGTGAGTTAAAGACATGTAAGGCCTGATCACAGATGAAACATCATGCTAAATAAAACCCCCTTCAGCATAAGACCACTCAGCATCATCGACTGCAGAGCTGAAAGCCGTTCCAGTCGGTTTTATAAAACACCTGAGAGGGCCGCTTCAATGAGCTGATATGACACCAGCATGTCAGCATTAATGGGCCCTAAAAGTACGACGCTGCAGCTCCTATGAAAGCTTATTAAATATTTCACAACACTTACAGCAGAATGACTTCAAAGAGCTCCACAACAAGCTACAGTTTGGGTTTAGATGGACGGGTGGATTATGAAGATATATTGTCAGTTTTATTATATTTTTAGGTTGTGTCTTCGCTTGACTTTTTTGTATTTGACATTGTTCCAACAAATACTATATATATTTTTGTGCCGTATGTTTGTGTGTGTGTTATTTATTTATTTTTTCAGTTATTTAACCATAATTGTTTGCATTTTGAACACTTTCGTTTTTGGAACATTTACAAATTGATTAATTACAACCACTCAAACAATACCACTTGTAAATCAGTTGTGTCTGTTTCTTAATTTTTTTCACATATGTATATATCTTAATTAAGTAGCTAAGAACTTGAAATTTGTAGCTTTTGTTTCACTTCTTAAACTTTCTGACAATAGTTTACTGTAGTGAAAAATCCATTGACTATTTGAGAGAACTGGACCGAGAAAGTGTGATGTCACCCATAGAAAATGGCTTACTTCTAGCTCCAATAAAATCAGTCAGTTCAGATCATAAAACGTTTATATAAGAACTGGACAAAGCTAGTTTTAATGTCACCCATAAGTTATGCCTGAGCTCCAGCCTTCACAAAATCTGGCCAGAACCTTTACTTCCGCCATATTGCAACCGGTTGCCATCCGTCGACACTGATTAGTCCGAGTCAGTCTGAGTTTGGAACCCGATAGGGGAAGGGTCACTCAGTCCAGTTCTCATGTACAGTCAATAGGTGTTCCCATCATGAAGGGAATCTATTGAGACTCATCTGAATGAGAAGGAGAGGAAAGAGAAAGAAAATATTTTGCCTGTGTGGATATTAAATATTTCAAGGCCAAACAAACTTTAGGGATTGTTGGTTTATAGTTAGTTAAAATAGTGATTGAAAGTTACTTTGTTCATCAGCTGCAGAAGCAATTTATTTTCTTCCAATGAAAGTTCATCACCAAATAGCACAACATCAAAAGTTGCAACTTTAAGTAGTACATGATCAACTTGTCCGTTTTGGTTTCAGTTGAATTCAAACTTTAACACTTTAACAGAGCCCGTTTTCAATTTGTGATAGTGTGATAAAACGGCGGATATTGATTTGTGCCCTAAGTCACCTTTTTGTTTCTCCAGTGCAGAAATTGCAGCAGTAGGAGCTGAAAGTGGTCTGTTTTCTTTATCATCTTTTCCAATTTGTTTCTTTACAACTTCAAATTAAAACGGATCCCCAGAAGGTTTATCTGCCAGCGTTTCATCATCACAACATGCTCCTGAATGTGTGTATCAATTTCGATTGTGGCGCTCACACACACTTACACACACAATTTGTATAGCTTTTCTTACTGAATACCATTGATTTCTGCAGGGTAACTTGAACCCTAATTTAGGACGGCGTATAGACTGAGACGTTAACATTCTACCAGGGTTCTTTTTAAATCTTTTCTCTGCAAATTAACATGGGAGCCAGCAGGTTGCTTAAGCTAATTGACATGCTGATAGGAGACATGTGTAACTCGCACATATTCAGACGTCCTGTGTCAGATGCATCAAAGCAGCCCCAGATCATCGCTGAGCCTCCTCCATGTTTCACAGCAGAGCCTTCGTCTTTTCTTGCTACGCTTCCCTTTAGTTTCTGTTAACAGAGGCTTGATGTGCTTCACTATAAAGCTCCAGTGTTGCCTCATCTCTCCTAAGGACTTTTTCACTGAATCCTTGTGGTTTCTACAACAATTTCCAGTCTTTTTTTATTTTTTTTGTTAAATATTTAGTATTTTCACTAGTTTGTCTCCAATGTGTCTCTATTGTGTTGCGCTGACACAAAAAATGGAATGTTCTTACCCTGCGTTTTAAAATTTTATGTGTCAAAAAGATCAAATTCTTTGTTTATCAGTGAAACTCATGGAAGATATTGTGTCTTGGGGCTCTTTGGATCATTAAGATCAGTCTCAGACACCTGTGATTATTAGTTTGCCAGGTGAGTTCAATTAAAGGAGAAACTACTGATGAAGGTCGTTCCAGATTATTAAGGAGAACAACATTTTCAAGCAAAATGGAAAAGAAGAAAGATTTTTCTGCTGCTGAAAACCCTTTTATAGTTGGAAAAGGTATGAAAACTTTGGATGTTTCCCAAAAACTTAAGCGTGATCATTGTATAATTAGGAGATTTGAGGCTGATTGAGACACAAATGGTGTAGATAAAGGCAGAATGAGGAAGGTTTCTGCCAGACAAATGCTTCAGGCTAAGAGAGCAGCTGCTAAAATACCATTATAAAGCAGCAAATGAGGATTTGAAGCTGCTGGTGTTGCAGTTCTTCGTAAACCTTCTATCGGGCTCCCCCCAAACAACACTCACAAGCAGAAACCCAGACTGACATGAAGACTCATCTTCAAACAGTCTTGTTCACTGATGAGTGCTGTTCAACCCTGGATGGTCCAGATAGATGGAATAGTGGGTGGTTGGTGGATGGCCATTTCCAAACGAGGCTGTGACATCAGTAAGGAGGTGGTAGATTCAGGGTTTGGGCCAGATTCATGGGGAGAAAACTGGTCAGTCCACGAAAATGACCTCTGAAAAGAATGTGGAGTTTCTGATGGAACGCTTTCATCCCCAAGCCAAACATAGCAGCTCTGGGAGGATATTCTGAGCACAAACAGCCATTAGCAAAGAGAGCGGGAAAAACTACTCGACACGAGGGTGGCAGAACAAACCACTCTAATGGAAACCAGGGGGTAGGGGGGGCAGACCAGAGACGTAACTAACTGTCGTGAGACAAATACCCCACGCAAAGCAAGGGACGTTTTAACATTAGACCTTTATTTTGTAGCAGCTTCACAATTCTTGCATCCATAGAACTTTTTGGAGAGTTTCTGCTTGAGTTTCTTTGCCACACTGTAGTTTACCGTGTAAATCCGGCTTCACTTCAACAGTGATCGTCTCTCTTTATTTCAAATCTGGTCAAAACAGAAATGATGCATTCAGAAGCAAATTTTCCATTTGGCGAAGGTATTTCTAAAGTAAATCCCATGGCCAACATGATATGGTTGAACATAATACAGAGGTATTGAGGTGACCAATGAAGTCAGAGGAGAACAGAAAATGATACAGTTGCTCCAAAACAAATTTTTGTACTGTAAACTGCTAAATAAAAATAATGAAGAAAAGGGCTATGTTATTACAGTGTACACCATTTACTATTTAAAAATCAACAAATACATCTATGAGCGGTGGTTATTTTATGTTCCAGCATACAAATACAACACATTTGTTTTGTGAATTTCAAAGTGAGTAAATATTTTTGTTTATTTTATAGTTTAAAACAACCTAGTTCTAGCTAAACGTTGATTTAGGGTTTTAAGACAACCTTAGGGTCTTCTTCCTCTCATTTCTCCTTACAGCTTCTTTTCTGCCTGCATCGGAGGAGCACTATTCAATTGTGAGTCAGTAATTGGGTGATGACAGTGGGGTAAACCACTAGAAAACAGAGATTGATCACTTGTGCTGTCTCAACTTGTCGTACCCATGATAGATGTGGTGATACTGTTGCTTTGAGCATGTGCTTGGGTGTGTTGTGGAAATATTTCAGGACATGTTGGTCCACACTGAGCCTTTTCTTCAGGATCACGAGGTGGAATGAAATACGGGATTGCATGTGTGTCTTTATGGTTGTTTAAATCAATATTTGTGCAGATCAGCACAGGTGAGAAGTAAGATAAAAAGGAAAAAATACTTGTTTTCACGCAGATATTTCTTTTAAATATTTATTTATTTTTTATGACAAATAAATTATAATGCAACCACTATGCGAATGTAAAAATAGAACATCTCTGAACACATTTGAAGCCATTATTATATTTTTGCAATTATAACGCACAATTATACTTCCTTATTTGTGAATTCTGGTTTTGTCTGTGGTTCACAGTGTTCCAAAATCTTTCAAAATGCTTTTAGTACAACTTTAGTACAATTACAAAGTTGTGTCTCCTGATACATTTTACAAGTACCGGTATTATGGCCTCTATAGTCAGGAGCATCACAGAGTGATACATACTTCGCCTCAGAAGTAACTTGACTAGGGATGTAACGATTCTTTGTGAATCAGGTAAAAACCGATTCAAACTTGTCAACATGCTCATCATTGCAGAAAGTGAAAAAAATCAGTTTGTCATGGCCTGTGCCTTAACGTTAAAATGCAGAGCTGAAGCCATTTTTCCATGCAGGCTTGCTGTGTATGTGTGCGTAGCAGACGGGCTGGCGTGCTCTTCAACTGCAGCTCCCCTCCTGGGAAATTCCCACAGCACCCTCTTAAACTTCTTCTGCTGGGTGGCTGGGTGCTCCCTTAGTGATATGATGAGAAGCTCGATCACCCAGAGAGACCCTGGAGTAGAGACACTGCTCTGTCACATCAAGATGAGACAGTTAAGGAGACTCGAGTATCTGGTCCAGATGCCTCCTGGACGCCTCCCTAGGGAGGACATGGTCACTAGACAGATCCCTCAGGAAAGACTCAGGACTATGAGATTACGTCTGGAAATGTCTGAGTCCCAGAGGAGCTGGAGGAAGTGGCCGAGGAGAGGGAAGTCTAGGCATTGTTGTTTAGACTGTTGCCCCCACGACCTGGTCCTGGATAAGAGGAAGAAGATTGATGGTTTAAGGCCTGCCCACCCATGTGCCAAAGTTTCCTTGGCAAGACATATCAAACCCCACGTTCGTCCTGGTGGCTGCAGGTTGGCAGCAGAGTTTGGCAGCGTAGCCGCCATCAGTGGTTGAACGTGTATGTGAATGGGTGTATAGGACTGTGACTGTAAAGTTCTTAGGACCTTCTAGTAAAGCACCTATAGATGTACACTATTTACCATTTACCACCCTCAAATGGGTTCTGAGGAAAGCAAAGGTTGACATAGTAGCTAGAGCACGTGTCAAGGTCAAGGCCCGGGGGCCAGATCCGGCCCTCCAGGTAATTATATCCGGCCCTCCATATCATTTTATTTTATTGTTATTAATGTCAATTTGAACTTATTTTTAACTTGTATAAATTTGACTAAATATATTTTTATGAAGAGTAAAATATTGAAAGTTATTTAAGGTTTAAGTTGATTTATTCTGGATAAATATTCCTGCCCGTTTTTATTCATAGTAAAGTAAAAAAGTTACATTTTTAAAGCTAAACCAAATCAGATAGATGAGGTTGAAATAGGTTGTGTGGACGGCATTGCTTTGTGGTGGAGTTGAACTACCACCAAAGGATTGAATCAAGCATAGACAGGAAACACGACTAAGCAAACTCAGATAAAAGAAGTGACAGGAAGAACAGAAAGCTAAAGAATGAGCTAAAGCACCAATGGTCCAAACAGATTGTTCAAGAATACAGATGATTTGCCATTTAAAACCTTTGCAAGCTTCATTTTATGCTAAAAAAAAACCTAAAATATTGGCATATTAAACATCAAAGGTTTTATTCTTGTAATGAATAATCATTTCCAGACTATAAAATAATGCAGATATTACACAGTTGTGCCACTTCGGAGCAGCAAAAATTAATTCCTGCAGCACAAATTCCCCAAAAGAGCAGGAGATGCTATGAAACAAAGAGTATGAATAGCCTCTCTGGGACGTTATTGTTTAGATTTGTTTTAAATTGATGTTTAAATAAAACCTAACCGCACTATCCTGGGAACGGCAACCACAGAGAAAAAATGTTAGTTGTTTCTATTATTGTGACTAAACCACAGGGCTCCTTTATTTGTTTTTGCTAACAATGACAGATATATAGGAACACAATTAAGTTTATTAATACCTTTTTCTTGAAATGAAAGACAAAACATTTAAAAGCCCAGCTGATCCTTACAAAAATGGGGTAAACAACCAATGGGATGGCTCACAGAAACGACCAAAAAAATGGGAGCTGCCACTACAGGTTAATGAAAGAAAGACATCATTTAAACCAACAAATCCAACATGGCACCTTGTTTTGGGTTAAAAACACACATCCTTGTGTCCTGGTGTCCTACATGTTTTTCAACCAATCTGCCATTGAAGCTCCTTACTGGCAAAATACACCTGATCCAGGTAACCTGCATCAGATGAGACAGGATTTCTGGAAGACCATCAGGAGGCTGGCCCTGGGCATAGGCGTGCTAGGTGAGTGCCTGGGGCGCCAAATTGCAATGATTTATTTTTTATTTTTTTAAGTTTAACAAACCACTCATTTTGTGTAAAAATGTTTTTAAAATGTAATAATTAAAACCATGAATAAAATAACTCAAAAGTTTGCCATAATCAATAATTATGTCTGGTGCTGCGCCCCTTCTTGCCTGACATAGGTCCTGTCCAGGCGAGGTGGGGGGAGGAGGAGAGGCGTGCTGTGTTATGTGTTAGTGCCACTTTAAAACTTTAAGGATGAAAAAGCAGCAAAACAAGCCCTCGGAAGGAAGAGGAGGAAAAACTTACTCAAAGTTTGTTTGTTTGTTTTATTTGCATTCAACTGCTAGGAAATTCACCCTCCTGATTTTGGTCAAAAAATAAAATTATTTTTGGTCAGAAACGAAGAATATAACTGGCAATCTCGTTTTTTTTTTTTTTGTTTGTTTGTTTGTTTTGTTGTATTTCCTCTTTTTAAACCCTTAGCAACGGAAATCTTGAAGGCCTTTAAACCTTAAACACTGTAGATGCCTGTTAAAACATCTATGCTGCAAGAAACATATCAAATGTTAGTACGGTGTTTAGGGCAGCCGCCTGTCATTGCAGAGGTTGGGGGTTTGCGTCCCGGCTAGGGACAAGTGTTATGATGCAAAAAAAAAAAATGTAAGTGATCATTAATTAATTCTTGAGAATTAAAATCAAACAAATACTTATTAGGGCGTCATGCAGCCCAGGGGCGGGCATGTTCCCGTGCCTCC
>NC_050522.1:4760296-4766955 GCF_002922805.2 Oryzias melastigma | reverse complement strand
CGGCACCCCGCGACCCCGAAAGGGATGAAGCGGTCAAGAAAATGGATGGATGGATGGATAATTTTCGTATCCATTTCTCAGAAGCTCAATCTTCAGGCTTTTTATTTCACAGCTCTATTCTAATATATGAAAGACTTTGCATCATATAATTCTGACCAAACCACAATTATTTGAATTTCCTTCATGATCAATAGTTGTCACTTTTGTGAATTGAAGAGGAAGCTATCAATATATCACTATCAAATCTGAGTCCCTGATTGGTCAAAGTTCATCCTGGTTTAGATTTCAATGGACACTCAGTGGACACGCGTTTTGCACGTAGAGTCCAAAAACTGACCAAAAAAAAACTTGCGTAGCGACACGTGAATGTGAGTTTTGAAGGCGGAACCCTAAAATGTGCATGTATAAAGACTTTACATTATAAGTGGCCCTGTTTCCGAGCCAGGTGTGAACATAGCATTAGTCTCAAAGCATCCTTGAGGGGGAGCTTGAACTTTAACATTTAACCCTTTAATACCAGAGATGTCACCTCCAACAGGGAACAACACACTCACATTGAACTAACATAGCCTTCCAACATAATACAACTAACATAATTCAAACATTTATTATGAGTGTCCATTAATATGTGAAAAAACCCAGGAGACTGTTTAGCTCAATTCACTGGTGGCAAAGGGGAGTCCAGTTTATTTTATTAACCGTCTACTTTCAAGGCAATCAATGAGTTGCTCTCCCAAACGTCTCTGTGCTATGAGCACGTAACCCTACCATACATCTTTGTGACAGACACCCCTGTCTCTTTTGACGTATTACACAGAGAGTATTTGCTGGGATAGCCGGCTGCATTCTGGTCGCGCTCTGTTTTACACCAACATAGGTCAAGCATTTCCTCACAAAAGACAATCCAAGACCTTGGATGAAAAAAAGCACAATTGTGTCCCGTTTCTTCAATAACAGCCCACTCAAATGTCAGCTTTTGACACATAGAATTTAAGACCATGGAAATGTCCAATACTCCAAAGTAATATTGAGTACTAATGCCCTGTATTTCATATAATATTTTAAATATAACTGAGTATTCCCTGCTGGTTACAATTTGGATAGAATTATTTCTTAAAAACAGGGAACAGAGGGATTACAGTCAGAAATGTACTAGTTTTTAATACTTGCGCACCTCATCTGGTTCTGAGGTTGTAAAGTTGTGTTTAAACCAAACAAAATTCCTGCGTCATGGGCATCCTGTTTTAATGTTTAATCGATGAATAGATGCGATCCAAGATCCTGCGGCACATTTTTAGCATTGAGTGGAGAAGATGCCAGGGACTCGGCTTTGGTGACGAGATCAGCAGGTTGAGTCCAATATCAATGTCTCTTATTTGCATCAAGACAAAAATAAAAGGGCCTCTAGTTTTATAGTTTTTTTTTTTTTATTTCCCTCCACGGACTAATACGGGTCAGAAAGTCATCAAACTGGGTCACAGAGAGATGGAAGTACCGCTGAAAGCGGCCGCCATTCAGATGCAGCGCCTGAGGTAGATGGTTAATCTCACGGTACTATGAGAGTCTCTGAATGTTCTAATAAACCCGGACATGGAGACCTGAATGCCGATGGTTTTGTAGATCTCTTCAAAATAAATAAACCTACTCTCTGTCAACTACTCTCTGAGCAGCCAAAGACAGGCCATGGACACTAATTTGATGAATGAGTCGTGTTTAATGTGACCATAAGTATTTCACATATCCAATACATGCAAATTTCCACTTGGTGTCTTTGTCTGAGTGTTTTACTTGTTTTATGAAATATTAATGAAAAGTCAAGATTTTCCCTTCTGTTGAAGTGCAAAAAAAGACATTTAAAGAGATTTTAAGAGTTTAAAAGGTCAACAAATTCAGCGAGTCTGAGCCTGAGCTGCAATGCTCTGGGTAGCTCTCTGGATTCACAGGAAATACATGAAAGAACTTTAGTTTGAGACTAATGTGAAAAAGGACGCAACCTCCTTCTTTTCTTTGAGATTTAAAAGGCAGTTGAGCAATTCTCTCATCCTGGACCATTGGCAGTTTCTCCAAACCTTTAGTCACTGCAGATAAAAGCACTGCCTCAGTTGGAGGAGGGATTTTTGATCACTTTGTTGTCATAAAAACTGATCACAATGATATTTATATATATATATATATATATATATATATATATATATACACTGTATATAAACCCCACCAAACTTTAATCTATGATGAAAGATAGCAAACACGTACAGCAAAATATGCCATTGAACCTCACATTTCAATATTGATCTCCCGCTTTGAAGAGCTATCAGCAGCAGATGAAATCTTTTTGCTGACTTTGTTGACAAAAGAAAAGTTAAAATTAGATTGCTAAAAGGTCTTCAGTTTAAATTACACACTATCAAAGATGAGCTGAATGACAAACTTTTTATTTTGTCCCAGAAAAAATAAAAATGTAATAAAGTTCAGAAGGCCTGAGCAGGCTGCCTCTCCATCCTGTTGGGCTCTCAGTCTGCCGGCCAGCCGGCGTAACGGGGGCGATCGCTCCAGCCTCATGGGGCATACCACAGATGGCAGTGGCGGGCCGTGCATTTCACACCTAGGCCTTCAGTAGTGTTCCATCTGAATCAACCCAACCCTCAATAACTATTTTATGGCTATAAAACTTCTACTGCAGGTACAACTGAGACACACATAAAAAAGCATAAAAAATAACCTGATAAAATTGCAATAATATTTAGGTATATAGCAAAATTTTACTCACCAAAAATCCGGATTATTTGTACACAAAATCCATCCTTTCTATCCTCAAGAAGATTTCAATCACTCTGTCGTGCAGATTATCCGTGCGTTTTAGTTCCATCAAGAAGTCCTTTTCTATCGCCATGGAAGCTAATGCTGAAAGTCGAGCCTGCCCTGACGTATTTCTGGCATAAGTTTTAATTCGCTTCAGGGCTGAGAATGTCCGTTCAACAGAAGCAGTGGACACGGGGCTTGCTAGCTTCGGAGTTGCCCGACCCCGCTTAACAATGTCCAGCTTTTCTTGAAAAGTCCGTCTTGAAAACGGCTTTGACAGTAAGTCTGCAACCAAATCCATTTCTTCTCCTCCTTCAGCCATTGTGGATTGACAAACCAGCTATTAAATTCGATATATTTGCCTGTGCAGGTCGCTACAGATTCAGTTTACCAGGTCTGCCTAGTACACTCTCCGATTATCCAATCACAGCGCGTGAAAATCCTGACGTTTCCGTGGGCCTGCTAGCTGGCCTATCACGTGGTCTCCTCCAGATCTGATTGGTTGAAGCAACAGTTTGGTGGACCATTATTTTATGCTACAGGGCCCGCAAAACTGATTGTGAAGGCCTTCAGGCAGATTTCTTTGACCCTAGCAACAAATGGTGCTGCAATGTGATTGGTTAATGCTTAAATAGGAAAATACACGTCTGGAAGCAGCGCAACCAGGGAGACAGCAATGAAAGGACGAAGACAGAGCATTTGGAATTATAGAATACGTATTCACGGAAATAAATAATAATTAATATCAGTCTGTGATTCAGATATTTTTAGGCCAGCAGAGAAGGCCTTGCAGGCCTTGACGGCCCGCCACTGATAGATGGTGATCTCTCCAGGGTGTACCCTGCCTTCGCACAACAGTTACCAGGACAGTCTCTGGCAACCCCGTGTCCCAGAAAGGGATACTGCGGGTTACAGAAATGGATGAAAGTTCAGGACGAATATTCTCTCATCAATCAGCCATATTGGATTTGCATTCTACCCGCTGATCTAGTCACTAATAATGTTACTTGCCTAAAGCTGAGTCCCTGTTCTGGTTGACGTAGTGCATTAAAGATGCCAAAGTTAAAATATTCAAAGTCTTGACGTGCCACATTTGACGCCCAAATCACGACAAAATGTTCAAAACCCACTGCTGCCGGACTGATCGCATCTGTACTTGACTTAACATTGAAATGCGACACCCCTGACACACAAATGTTTTGTGTGAAGGTGCATTCATATACTGTTTCATGAACGCACAAGCAGTTAGTGGGCAGGAGGGGGTTCTTTGTTTGATTTTCTACTATTTACAAGTACTACTCATGTGCCATGTGTTGGTAGAGGTTCAAAGTGACGACAAAGCAGCAAAAATCCTGCAAATCTTGCTCCAGACTTCTTCTTTCACAGCTCTATGTCAATAAATGAAGACTTCTTGGTGATTGTGTTTACATGGTTGGCACTTCCATGTTATGAAAACGTTACCCACATGTCACTACCAAATCAGAGTCCGTGATTGGTCACAGCGACACATGAACTCCAGCGTCCTTAACATGGAAGCCTGAAAATTCAGGTCAACATGCGTTTACATGGATTTTTAATTAAAAGTGGCTGCTTGAATCCAAGTTGTCACACCCAGTAAGAATGCAGCTTAAACCACAGTATATAGAAAACTGGACTGCGAGACCCCACCCCCCCGATATCCCAAATAGGGCGTCCCTGCCGCCTTCAAGAAGTCAAATACCACAGACTTATACTGAGAAAAAGACAGCTATTATTCATACTATTTGTCAGAATAATCCTTCTTGCTCTAGTACCTTTTTCTTAACATCTTCTTGCAAATTCAATTTTTTCTATTATTTTTCTTTATCTCAAATTATATTCTGAATAATCAGATGCCTCAGTAAAAGTATGCAATGCCCCACCTTGACCGTTTGATTAGCAGATTCTCTTAAGGTGTTATGGAATAAATGGAGAATTGTGTCACTGATTCGGGTTTGGGTCTAACAGAAAACAAGATGGTGTGCCGGTCAGAGCACAGGGAAGGTAAGAAAGACGAGGCTCCATTTAGAAGATGTTCTGAATTTATTCCATGGCTGTATCCGTGTTACAAGTCTGTAAATGACAAAAAGTTTCTCTCAATAACATAAAAGGCATACGGTGAGTTATTGTAAATTAAATAACATATAAAAAATAATGAAAAATTACTAGGTGTGTCTTTACAAGCATAAACGCCTCATAACATGCAAAATAAGTAATAGAATCTGCTTTAAACTGACTTAAATATCACTTCTCAGTAAAACAGGGCACCACAGTGACATCTAGTGGTCACGAAAAATCACTACATGGAAAAAAAAGAAATGCGCGAAACTCCCAAAGTGCTATATTACGCGTCACTAAATCTACCGCCAAGTCATAAAAATATGTCTTTAACATCAAAAGATCACGAACCAATGATTAACTCAGCAATATAGGCGTGGTTAATGTGCAGCAGGACCCGCTGAGAAGCTAACAATGCTAACTTGTGCCACACATTTTCCTCAGACTTCAAACAGACAAAGTAAACAAAGAACTCCACAAACTTACGTCTGGTTAGTTACTTAAACTCAGGTACAGCAACTGGGATGCACAAAAAAGACTTAACAGGATCCTTAGGCACCGAAGTTCTCTACCAGCTGCTGCTCTGTGCACGTGGCAAACAGAAACTAACTAGACGAACTACACAAAACCACGGAAGAAGTTGTGGACTGGTTGGTGGAAAGGTTTTACAACACCAGCCAGCGACTTTTCCCGACTCAAGATCAAAAACGAAAGTTTTGTCCTCTTTTCGTCAGTATTCTTCTTCTCAATCTTCTTGCAAAGAATAATACATACTTTAGATACAGTATTCCAACTTATTTACGGAGTTGGGGACCGGAAACACGGTTAATTCACAAATATGGAGACACACGCACTGTTTCTGTCTGCGTCTCACCCAACCCCTGCAGCCCAAGAATGTCCGTTACTGATCCATACTCATCAAAAACACTTCAGATCGTCCTTTGTAAAAAAATTTTTGAAGAATATTGGAGTATTGTTCAACATAAAGACTTTTTCCTTCTTTTTGATTTAAAACAATAAACCGCTCTGCAGCGTAGAGGTCGGGTTCATCCATAATGAGCACCTGCTTCACAGTATAATTATCCTCTTAAATTTTCCGTCCGTTTCTGAGTCAGCTGATTTTAAGCTGCAGTCGCACTGTTTTGACGCACAGCTACATCATCAGTTTACCCCCCTCATGCACCTTGATGGTCCACCACTCAAGGAAACTCTCACTTGAAATGCCCGGACCATTTTAAACCGGCCAAGAGGGGACTGGTCTGGTCCAGATCGCTCAATGGAAACAAGGCTCTAGAAACATAAATAGGACTGACTCAATCACTGTCTACTGGCTCCAAAACAGAAAAATAGCGACTGAATTGACTTCATTTCACTGGAGAATTAGCTTCATCCGGCTCAAAACGATACGGCTGGACATTACCTATATTGATTGACATTTTTATGTAGTAGCAGTGAAGATTTACGCTACTGCTATCATAATCAGACAGGTGGGGGGGATCAGGAGCGGATCTACTCAGCTTAGCTCCAAAAGCCACGCCCCCTCAGAGGAAATTTGGAAACGGGGGTTTAAAATCAACCTGAAAAATGGCTTTTTAAGACATTCATTTTGTGGGATTGTGGTTGAAAACTTCATATTCATAATTAAAAGACTACTAAAAATATTTTTTTTGATCAAAAAAGTCAGAAGGAGACATTAATTGAACAGAATTATTATCAAAGGCAGATTTTAAAGGGGATCAGACAATTATTATGCATAAAATAAAATAAAATAAACATTTTTTTTT
>NC_050522.1:4757693-4760126 GCF_002922805.2 Oryzias melastigma | reverse complement strand
AGTGATGTCATACTACGGTGTGACCTCACAGTGATGTCATACTACGGTGTGACCTCACAGTGATGTCATACTACGGTGTGACCTCACAGTGATGTCATACTACAGTGTGACCTCACAATGTGGCATCACTGTGGTGTCACATTGCAAAATGTAACATCACTGTGATGTCACATTACATCATAGGCATGTTGCATTATGGAATGTGACATCATTTTATAATTCTGATTGTTATAGTAAAGTAGTAGAAGAAGCAAAAACAACCTGTTTCAAAGCAATTTCAACAATTGCAGCAGACACCACAACATTCAAAGACCTCCAATTGAAGAACGTTTTTGAAGAAACTTAAAACGTGTTGAAAATGTTTCTCCTGAGATATTTTTTTAACTATGAGGATGATACTCAGCAGAATTCCTGTCAAAACAGTCAAGTGCAACAGCCCGCTACAAAAACGGAAACCAAGAACCCTCTGCAAGACGCTTACTTGGAACTCAAGGGTAAAAGAGAAACTGCTGTGGAACTTGTAAATACATTGGAAAATGACTTACAAGTTGTTGGCAAACTGCTAGAGAAACGACGTCCTAAATTGGAAACAGAAGATAACAAAGTGAAAGAACACACTTTTGATTTGGAAAAACAAAATGTTCAATACCTCCATGAACAGAGAGAGCTTCTAGAATATCTAGCTGATTTCACACATTTACAGGAGAAGTATGAATCTGCGAAAAAGGACAATAAAGATGCACTTAAGAAAAACGAAGAAATCAGCAAAAAGATTTCATATCTGAATTCAAAAATTCAGAATGAGAAATATCTGTTAAAGGATCTGTGCATCTCTATGAAAGACTTGCAGATACATTACCAAAAGGAATATGACCAATTCCAGTGCTTGCATATGGCAAAGGAAAGCTTACAGACTGAGCTTGCATATTTGGAAAAAAAAATTGAGGAAGAAAAAGTACTTCGGGAAAAATATATCTCTCTTAAAATTGAAAATAGTGATTTGGAGAGAGAAAACAAAGAAATTAGTGTCCAAATTGATCGGCTGAAAAATGAGAGTGATGCATCAGTACCAATGATTGAACACCTCAATAGCATGATTACAGCTGAAAAGGAACAAAAAAGGAAAAAACAAATTTTGATCTCAGAAAAGTTGTCAAATAAAAGCAGGCAAGACCAAATGATAACACTGGGGCCAAAATATGAGAAGCTCAAATCTCGTAATTTTGAATTGGAGAGGGAGAATCTGGAAATCATTGATAAGATTAAAATGCTCGACAAAGAACTTGCTAAAAGGGAACTGGAGAGTGAATCCAAAGACTCTGCAGATCTAGAAGAGAAAAATAAAAACAATAATCAGCAGGAGCAAGTTGATTTGGGGGAACCTTGCTTTGAACTTCCAGGGACAAGCCTGGATTCACAAAATGGACAGAGTGGGAACTATGCTGCGGGAAAAAGTCCTGACCAAACTGAATCGGGAGAAAAATCAGGTTCTGGAAAACAAAATTTACAATTTCCATCAATCGGTCAACGTGTTCAGCTCAGAGGACTCCTTGGTATGATATATGTAGACAAAGGCAAATGTACTTTGCATAAGGATGACAATATGTCTGATAAGACGACCCACTTAAAAGACAATATTTTCCTTCATGACAATCGCATTTTTGTTCAGCATAAATACGCAACAGAAATTAGCCTTTTTGAAGGAACTTCTGTGTGATCCTGCTGCGGAAAGCCCAGATTTATAAAATTGACAGGGTAGAAATTATGCCATAGAATAAAAGAACATTCAGAATGTGGTCTACATTGGCAGAAGACCTCAATAACTTTAATTGAGGTCTCTTTCTTCTGGACCTTGTTCTTCTGGATTTTTTTTTCTTTGGCTACATTTCCTTTTTCCTTACTCTGTCACTGTGTTAGTTTTTTTAGCACTGTATGAGGAAATTCCTGTGATTCTGAAATGGATTGCGAGCATTTTGCATACTTTGTAAAATTCCATAAAAAAAGACTTCATCAAGAAGCTTAAGTCAAAAGTGATCGGGAAGTTCAAATTGTTTGGTATATATTGGTTAGGGGGACTAGTTTTCTAATGTAGGATGAAAAGTATTGTATATGTGTTAGTCAGTTTTCTGTCTTTTATTTCTTCATTTTTTTGTATTACCTTGTTGTAGCTCTTACTGTAGGCTTTATTGAATTGATGATCGTAAAAAACATTGTCATAAACAAAAAAATATCGGTCTGTTGGGTTTGATCATTGACTGACAGGCCAGTATCTTTGTGGGTTTTCTCCGAGTACTTCGGTTTCCCCACATGTTTGATATTATTTTTGTTAAAACTAAAAATAAAATTGTTACAAACGTCAGGTTTAACATCGGTTATTTAATGTGCCCAACAATCATAAAGCTGTTGTTGCTCAGGAGATGTCAAGGCAATGCA
>NC_050522.1:4755834-4757641 GCF_002922805.2 Oryzias melastigma | reverse complement strand
GTAATAATAATAACACACCTCCAAATTTTGTGTATCCCCTCCGCGAGCCGCCACCTTACCGTGGTGGGGGGGTTTGAGTGCTTGAGTGATCCCAGGAACTGAGCTGTTTGGGGCTTTTGCCCCCACGACAGGAAGGTTCTGGGTGACAAGCCAGACCAAGAGCGGTTCAGAACTCACTTTATGAGAAACCCACCCAGAGATTCCGTTTCATCACTCAAATTGGAGTCACCAGGGCAACACTCTGGAACCAGGCCTGGGGTTGGAGCTTGCAGCACAAGGTGACTGGGCCCCCTCCCACGGGCCTCGGTCGGGTCCAGCCCTAACAAATGACCTGGATCACTCCCCCGTCGGCCCACCACCTAAAGGGGAGTTCAAAAGGGGCCGGTGTAATGTAGTTTGGGAGTTAGTTAAAGGGAGGCGCTGCAGCGGCCCAAACCCCAGTCACAGAATGTCCCCTCTCAGGGATGGAAGGAGCCTGGACTTGTTCGGGAGGTTGAGCGGTACCAGCTAGATATACAGGTAGTTGAGCTCACCTCCATGCACAGCCTGGGATCTTGAGCATAGTACCTTGAAAGGGTTTGGACTCTCTACTACTGTTCTACAGTTGTGCATGGTGAGAGATGGCGGGCTGGTGTGGGTTTACTCATGAGCCCCCCAGCAGGTACCATTTTCAACTACTGAGTGGTTGAGTTCACCCCGGAGGATGGGAGGATGGGAGAATCGCGTCCTTTCATCTTTGAGTGGGGGCAGGTGTTTAACTGTAGTTTTGGCCTGTAGGCTGGACAGAAGTTTGGAGCACCTGGCCATCTTGGTGTCTCTCAAAGGGATGCAAGAAATTATCTCAACAGAGGACTGTGTTGTCTTCCTGGGAGACTTCAACGCCCACATTGGCAACAACAGTGACACATAAAAGGGGTTGATTGGAACCAATAGCCTCTCTGATCTGGAGCTTTGTTGTTGGACCTCTGTGCTCTCCATAGTTTGTCTGAAACAAACACCATGTTCTAGCACTAAGGTGTCCACCACTACACTTAGACACTGTGAAGACCCCTTTTTCTTATTTTTATACACAGTGTTTATGCTGTGGATATTTAATAGTTTTCATATACATGTAATGTTTTTAGACAATTCAACTGATGAATCAAACTGATGAAAACCACATATTATGACTTTTGAAGGAGATGCTTAATGTAGATACTTTTCTGCAGTGCAGTAGAATGACCTTGCTCGGCCGCGTGACAAGAGCCAGGGGGAGAGAAAGATTACCCTTATTGATTGGACAAAACATTGTGATGGACAGACATATACAACCACTTAGAGCAGGAGCCACCTCTCCACAATCATATGAAGCCACAAAATGATTAGCATACTCGTTCCCTCCTGAGATGCGACTGGGCATGGAACCAGTTGTTTACTTTTTTGAATATTTGTGTGTATGCAGACAGGAACGCCACTGCTGTCATATAATCTGCCCAATTTTACTGGTTGCTGGTTTGTAAAAATACATACTGCTTAACACCCGGAGCTCCATAAAACTTTAATCCAACTTTTAATCACAGATATTTATTAACTTTTTGATAAACTGATTGCTTTTCTAAACAAGGTTTTTGTATCTTACTTCCTCCTCAACCAACTCGGGGAGGTTAGCAGAGGGCTACCCCAACAACTCTCCAGGCAGCAGTGGTGGGCCGTGCATTTCCCACCTAGGCCTTCAGTAGTACTCCATCTGAATCAATCCAACCCTCATTAACTATTTTATGGCTATAAAACTTCTACTGCAGGTACAGCTGCCACACACACACCAAAA
>NC_050522.1:4748974-4755468 GCF_002922805.2 Oryzias melastigma | reverse complement strand
GAGCGGTTCAGAACTCACTTTATGAGAAACACACCCAGAGATTCCGTTTCATCACTCAAATTGGAGTCACCAGGGCAACACTCTGGAACCAGGCCTGGGGTTGAAGCTTGCAGCACATGGTGACTGGGCCTCCCACGGGCCTCGTCGGCCCACCACCTACAGGAGAGTTCAAAAGGGGCCGGTGTAATGTGGTTTGGGAGTTAGTTAAAGGGAGGCCCTGCAGCGGCCCAAACCCCAGTCATGGAACGTCCCCTCTCAGGGATGGAAGGAGCCTGGACTTGTGCGGGAGGTTGAGCGGTACCAGCTAGATATACAGGTAGTTGAGCTCACCCCCAATGCACAGCCTGGGCTCTTGAGCGTAGTACCTTGAGAGGGTTTGGACTCTCTACTACCATTCTAGAGTTGTGCATGGTGAGAGATGGCGGGCTGGTGTGGGTTTACTCATGAGCCCCCCAGCAGGTACCATTTTCAACTACTGAGTGGTTGAGTTCACCCAGGAGGATGGGAGGATGGGAGAATTGCGTCCTTTTACCTTTCAGTGGGGGGCAGGTGTTTGACTGGTCAAACCTGGTCAAACCTGGTCAAACACTGGTCTCCCACAAAATGTTCTGGAAATGATTCAAAATGCCAGAGCATTTGCGTATGATGGAAAATGGTGTGCGTTTCAGGACTGGTGTGCTAAAACCACCGTGGTGGCTTTTCAGAGTTCTGTGGCTGACATTCTGTCATTTCTGCTGAATCTGTTGGACAAGGGTCTAGCCTTCTCCACCATTAAGGTGTACTTAGCTACTATCTCAGCCTACCATTGGTTTTGGTAACAGAACGACGGGCCAGCATCTGTTCGTGGTACAGTTCATGAGGGGAGCACGCCAGCTTAGGCCGGTGTCCAGGAGCCTGGTCGCTCCTTGGGATTTACCTTTGGTGTTCAATGTGTTGACACGTTCACCTTTTGTGCCTCTGCAGCAGGTTGAGTTTAAGGTGCTCTCCTTAAAGACTTTGCTAATCGCCCTGGTTTCTGCAAAACATGTGAGCGATATTCATGCGTTGTCCATTAACCTGTCATGCATGCAGTTTTCCAGGGGGGATTTCAGGGGTTCTGTTGAAATCTAATCCTGCCTTTATACCAAAGGTTTTTTGATTCTGCTCTGTTGAGCCACCCTCTTGAACTGTCAGCCTTTTACCCACGGCCTTTTGCCTCTGATGAGCTCGCCCAGTCCGAGTCTGCGCATTTTAATGGGGATGACTGCTGACATTAGAAAGTCGGAACAGTTGTTTGTGTCATGAGCTCAACCACACAAAGGAAGACCTCACACAAAGCAACATTTGTCACATTGGATTGTGGAGGCAATTATCATGGTTTATACTGTCAGGGGATTGGAACCCCCCACATGTGGAATGGACTCTTCTTGGGCACTATTTCAAGGAGTTTCAGTGGGTGACATATGTGAGGCTGCAAGCTGGGCATCACTCCGCATTTCCACCAGATTCTATGAACCATTTGTCAATAGAAGTCTATGGGATTTTGGTTTTCTGGAAACAGTACTTCCTATTTGATATGTGAGGGAGGAGGAGATGATCAGTCCACTTCTCTATATGTACTATCTATGGTTGCAAGGCATTGGGAGTGGAAGACGTACACCCTGATTACCTCAAGTCTCTAGATCAGGGGTCTGCAACCTTCAACAGCTAAAGAGCCATTTTTGGTAATTTCTTACTGAAAACATCCCAGTAGGAGCCACCAAGTCTTATTTCACTCTTTAGAAAAAGAAGACACTGATTTGTATTCATGGTGTTGTTACTACTATTGTTACTACTATGATAGATTCTAATAAATTTGTTTTTTTTTATAAATAAAATAGAAACTTTAAGAGAAAATAGCCTTTTTTTCAAAATATGAAATAGTTTCTAATTCTTTAGAGTCTCTGTGACTTTCATTCAAAATAAGACATCCTGTACCAAATAAAATCATCTTAATGCAGGAACATAGTAGTAGGTAGTGAAATGTCAGTGGTGATGAAAATAAATTAAAACAAAAAAATAAATAAACCAGAGCTAATGAAGTGACCCTTATCGTGTTTATCATAATATCCATAATTTTTTTATTCAAAAATATAAAGTGCACCTAAAATTCTGGTGTGTGAATTCTGGTTGTGTGTACTGACTTAAAATTGATTTTCTGTGTTGAACAGCACTCAAACATATGTCAAAAGGTTTAAGTTTTTGTAAACTATGAAGCCAAACTGCTTGATAGATTGTTGGATCATTATGGGTACTGTAGTCAGGATCCTGGTGGAGTGACACATACTGTCCTTTAACTGTTTGTAAAGGAGTTGAAAAGGTTTGAAGTTATTACTTTTTTTTTTTGCTGAATAAAATCTTGTCCAAAAACATCTTACTTTTTAAAATGAAAAATATTGTATTTTTCTTTTATTAGAGAGCCACAATGGAAGGGTCAAAGAGCCGCATATGGCTCTGGAGCTGCAAGTTGCAGACCCTTACTCTAGATGCTGCTGGACAATCATGGCTTACACATCCCTGCAGGATTACATGGGAGCCATGAATTTTACTGCTGCACTGGCAGACAGGGGTGGTGGTTCCCATTTTTTTATTTTTATTTTTAAGAAGGGAGACCAGAGGGTGTGTTATAACTATTGGGGAATTACACTCCTCAACCTCCCTGGAAAACTCAATGCAAGGGTACTGAAGAGGAGAGTTCAGCCAATAGTCAAACCTCAGATCCAGGAACAGCAGTGCAGTTTTGTTGTGGAACAGTTGAGTGGCTCTACACTCTTTGTAAGGTCTTTCTAAGGGCTGTCTGGTTCCTGTGTGTCCAGAGCAGGACCTAGGTATGTATTACCAGTAGTAGATAGGACTTGTTCCATGTGCCCATTGGTCTCCAGGAGGGCTGCCCTTTATAATTGGTGGACAGATTTCTTGGTGCAGCCAGGAGCCGGAGGGATCTGGTTTGGGGATTAAAGTTTTTTTTTCTCTGTTCTTTGCAGATGATGGGTTCCTGTTGACTTCATCAAACCAAGACCTCCAGCATTAGGGCAGTTTGCGGCAGACTGGGACGCGACTGTGACGATTATCAGCACCGTTAAGTTTGAGACCAAGGTTCTACCAAGGTAGTTCACCCTCTTTGGGCTGGAAGATGGTTCTAAGATTAGCTGTCCACTATTAAAACCTCAAGCTATCCCACCTGACATTTTGGTTCTTTGTTAAAATTCATTTTTTCTTTCAAATTTTCTTTTTGTTCCAAAAGATTTCTAAAATCCTAGAGTCAATTAAAAACAAAAACTTGAGGGAAGTAGGTAGACCCTGGAATGAATAAAATCTTTGGCAGAGTAGTTTATCCTCTTTGAGTTGGTTGAGTGCTCCTGCTTCAGGTGGAGGAGTTGAAGTGCCTTGGGGTCTTGTTCATTAATGAGGGAACATCGGAGTGTGAGATCGACAGACAAATTCGAGCAGTGTCCACTGTTGAGGTCACTGTGCCGGTCCGTTGTGATGAAGAAAGAGCTCAGTCAGAAAGCGACTCTCTCAATTTACTGGTCGATCTTCCTTCCAATACTCAACTATGGTTATGGACTCTGGAACATTACT
Source organism: Oryzias melastigma (assembly GCF_002922805.2). Lineage (NCBI taxonomy): Eukaryota > Metazoa > Chordata > Actinopteri > Beloniformes > Adrianichthyidae > Oryzias > Oryzias melastigma. The sequence goes on along the minus strand of NC_050522.1, from coordinate 4,751,868 downwards.
GACAGAACAAGGTTCTGAATACAAATAGCCAAAAAGAGCTTCCTCCATACAGTTACTGGGCGCTCCCTTATAGAGATAGGATGAGAAGCTCTGTCATCCGGAGAGAGCTCGGAGTAGAAGCGCTGCTCCTCCATTGTTAGGAGCCAGTTGAGGTGGCTCAGGAATGGAGAGAAAATACTATCAGCCCGATTTGTGCTTGTATAAGATTTGATTTGTGCATTTGTGCTTGGTTTGTAACTGATACAATTCATTTTGTGCATAAGTACGAAAAATATGAAACACAAAAAGATAGAAAATGGAAGTTACACATTCACAAATTAAAATGACAACATCTTGAAAGTAAGTGTATGAAAAAATCCTTTACATTTTTTGCACAAATCACTTGTTACACAAACACAAAGCTAAGTTTACACACAAACCTGATGTGAAACTCTTTTTACATCTCTGGTTCAAAATAGGTCAGCGAAATATAAAGTTTGAATCTGGACCCCATAATATAGCACAATGAAAATACCTCTAAAAGAGGCTTTTAAGAGCAATATTGGGTTAAAAATAATTTAGATTAAAAATCGATTAATTAGATTAATGAATTACAAGTAACGATTAAGAATTGCACTAAAATTGATCGCATATCAGCACCACCATCAACGTCATCATTGTCCTCATCTGAGCTGCCATTGTAACTGAACAGCTGGATAGCTTTGATATTACTCGTTTATTTTGTTATGCTAATGTTAGCTTGGGTTTTGAGAGTTTAAGCTAACAGGAGAAAGTTTAAACAAAGGAATGCTGGGATATCAACCAAGGGTTATAGTCCCACCCACAATCCAGTGGGGAATTTCTCATGAGCTCCTACTGCACTGCAGAAAATATGTCTTAAAAACAATAAAGGCTTTTTGGAATTTTGCTAAAAACTACATAAACATGATTAAAAGGCCACTAGGAAGGATTTTGCAATAGAATAAAATATAGTTGAAGTGGGACTTTAAACAGTCTATCATAACTGAGCTTCTGTAAGAAATGGGTTTATGAAAAATGAAAAAGAAGTGTAACAAAAGAAAGTGTCTCATGTTGAAATACTCTGATAAATAGTATATGGAAATATTGTTGCTTTGACAACGTGACTGGGCCTCAATTTCACAGCAGATGAGAGCACAATGAAACAATTTTTATTGGTATAGATTGTTTTTCTATTGGTGTCTTTGTGAAACTGAGGAACAACCATTAAAATCATTCTTACTGGGTTGTTACAAATAAAAAACAACCCACCTGCTTCCCTGGTAATGAACAGAGATCATGCTTGTTTGCAATCCTATTATTGCAAATCACTGGTGTGCATCTGAATTTATCCGAGCAAAAACACTTTGAATGGAACAACATCATGTGTGGAGGTATTATCCTGTACAATGGCTCGACAATATCTTTTGGAGAACACTGAAGTCTGTGACACTTAGGATTGTGATTAGGCTTATAAAGTAGAGAGTCTATATGTTTAACCTTTGTGCTATCTTAAGGGGTCCAGGTGACCCAAGCCTTACATTGACATGTTATCTCTCCCATGACAAATGTGGATTAAGGTGGACAGGATTTCATGTCTGCTACAGATACCAGTGAAAATCAAACATCGTTGGGAAAAAACACACTCTTATGGGGTCCAGGTGCCCCTCCTACCAACGTCAACATACCTATGATAGCAAATTAGGTGACAGTATCTAGAAACACTCAAAGAAGCACCTAAACCATGTTCAACTGTGTTGTTCTTTCTTTCCCACACGCGTGAGAGCAGCTGCCTTATGTCACGTGACGTGCTAAGACAGGCAGATGTTAGGAACAGAATCTGGTAGTTTTCCAAAATAAAACTTCCTTAAGAATCAGAACATAAAACAGTGGTAAGAATCAAAGGTAGCACAGACTTTTTTCCCCTGTCTGTGGCTCCCGTAACCGTTGAAAACCGAGTTGAAGTCACCCAAAACGTCAAAAAGAGACGCAGAGGGGGCTTGAACCATATGTTCATGTATGATGAGTTGGGCGTGAGAATGTGTTCAATCCACACCATTTATGTTGGAAAACTCCTCAGCCACACGTCGCCACGTGCCGCCTGCCATCGGTCCTGAACAGTGTAAACCAGGTCTCCACTGTTCCAAACATCATCACATGTGACTATTTGTTCACTCAAGTTTGTCACGATGGTGATCTGGAGTCACATCAAGACAAAAACAACGAGCATGCAGTCAAGCTTCCCTGAAACAATTTTTTAAAATTCTTACCAAACCAATTGTTTGAGCTGCTCTCTGAGTGGCTGGTTTCAGACGACCTTGGATGTGGAGGTCCTGCGTTCAGTCCGTTTTCAAGAAGGTCCACAGAAGGTCCAGTCTGTGGTTGTGAGGTTGGTTGGGTGCACTGCCAGATTCTATTAAATGCACTTATGGTGGACTAATAAATATTCAATTCACGAGCAACAGCTCTGATGGACACTCCTGCTGTCATCATGCCAATTGCATGCTCTCTCAGAATGCGGCATTGTGCTGTGATACATCTGTCGTTTCAGTGGCCTTTGTTGTGGCCAGTCCAAGCACACCTGTGCAAACATCAATGCTGTCCAATCAGCATCTTGAAATGGCAAAACTATGAGGGTGGGATGGATTATCTCAGCAAATAATAAGTGCTCACTATCATAAGTTCAAACGGATTTTGACAAGTTTAGACAGACAATATTTGAGAGAAATGACTATATAGTGAATGTAGAACATGTTTCAGATCTTGGAGTTCATCCCATGACAAAAAGGAGCAACGACAAAAGAGTTGCAATTATATTTTTGTTCAGTGCATATACACAATTTGACTTGCTTGTTTAGGAGCTAAATACTTATTTTCTGCATCAGTGGACATACAAA